>NW_022699490.1:22886-58490 GCF_011630105.1 Anneissia japonica | reverse complement strand
ATGTATTATACTATCTTATATGAGATTAATCAGTGGACCTTTCGGTTCATGTATGGTTCTGGTAACACACAAAAAAATTATACCAAAATCTTTTAACAAATATCAGGGAACTTTGATATTACAATTTTCACTGTTCTCAGCTGATTATCCATTACTGTATATGCGATTGCTTCTTAATTCAATGATTTCGCTTTACAGATTTGATTGACCAGCGTGAAATCAATGAATCTGTTGATATGATGACGAGATGTCCTAGACATGAAACTTGTCAAGGTAGATGTGGAACCTCCTTTTTCGAGTCATTGTGCCACTGCGACTCGCATTGTGAGCTTTATGGAGATTGCTGTTACGATTACTGGAAACATTGCACCGATAATAAAAAATATCTCATCTCATCTATAAATATAATTCGTACTACCTAATTTCTAAATGTAGTCTAAAAGCAGTTCATGAAGACGTTCGCAAAAATTGTGACAACCAAATCAAGACGATTTTCTTCTTAATATTCCAGTCAGTGACGCTTATAATGTAGGTTATTTAAACTTATATTGTGCTTTATGCAATGGCGTAGCCATGTCGGGTATTGTAGCATGGAAAGTTACTGTCAATTGCCGTAACCTCTTATATCCGTTCAAAGGAATACATAAAAAATACCGCAATATATACCAATAATGACTCACACAAGTCCAATTAGTTTTAAAAACAATCTCTCAATTGATTGTCCATTTTCCTTCAATTATGAATATGAACCAATTAAACACTATAGTAAGAGATGTTGTCCTCTCAAGCCCGGTAAAAAATATTGCCCATCTGACTTTCCCGATACTGAACTAGCATATAAATGCAAGACATACATTGCAACAGTGTATGACCAATCGTCTAGGAAGAAGTTTGCAAACACACATTGCGCACGTTGCCATGGTATAAGCCCACAACAAATCAAATGCGAAAAGTGTGCAACATGTGCATTAGAAGCAAAAAAATATCGTATAATCAGTGTCATGCCCATTACTATATTACTAGACTTTTCTTCAGGTTCAGCCTTAAGTGTCGAATCACCACTGTTGAAATTTACCACTTCGGGAGTAGATTGCGATTCTGGTCGAGTCTTTAATCCTTTTATTGGAGAATCTGGCGAATGCATCACAATCATTTGCCAAAAAGACGAGCTCCTTACAGAGAGTGGCTGCATAAAAAAATAACTGATATTCAAATGCATGCTCCTGCACAATTTCCAATAGATCCTGGATACTCTAATAAACTCCTATGTTTATGTAATCATGATAGCAGAATCCAGTTACGATACAACTTTCTTAATAACTTTACCAACAATGATGTTTTGACTAGGTTCACATCATGGATACACTTTCAAAATGTTTCATTCGATTTTTATAGTTCTGGTAAACCTCCAATAATGTATACAATATATTTCAATACGTCACATTGTGACGTGTTGGAAAATATTACCCAAATAATCTATCAACAGATCAATATCGAGAATAGACATTTGTTGGAAAATATCACAATACTTCAGGCGTGTATAAATACAAAAAACAATATGACGCCACACAATGATTACGAAAATTGTAATGATCTAGATTTAAATGTGGATATGGTAAATATCGAGAAAATGAATGAATCAGTAACAGTGGCAGACGAAAATAAAACTTTCACAATATCAGAAAGTGATTATTGAGTGGAAATGACGTTTAATATCGAAAGTGAACCAGCAAAGCCGATTAAAGTCAGCATATCAAATTGTCTTGATCGTTCACCTGACCCAACATGTCCACTCATTGCTCTGAACATCAACGATTTTAAAGTCATAGAAAATACAATTTGGATGTACAAGCCGAACGGTCGTCAGTTTACAATTGATGACAGTATTTTCTAATGAATCTGTTTATGTCTGCTCTTTCTTTTCTCAAAACGGAACGAATACATATGTATCAACCATTTTCATTTATGATAAAACCTTTCAGATTTTGAACGTCATTGGCGTCTCTTGTTCACTCCTTGGTCTGTTTTTGACATTTATTATACGTTGCATTAAAAAAGACCTTCGGACTATTTCTGGCAAAATTGTAATGAATATTGCGGCGGCATTGTTTCTGGCATAGCTTGGGACGTTGTTGGCAAAAACTTTAGTTGAATCCAAACTAGGATGCGTTGCTCTAGCTGCACTTTTGCATTATCTGTGGTTGGTGGCATTTATGTGGATGTTTATAGTGTCAATAGTATTGTTCAAATCGTTCCGTTCTTTAAAATCAGCTGTAGAGCATCGCAGTGGAAAACAATCTATTACAATGCATTTCTTTTGTTGTTGGGGACTTCCAGTTTTGGTTGTCGCTGCCGCTATGACTCTTCACATTTGGGAATACGCACCTATCAAATTCTCATACGGTGACGAAACAGTTTGTTGGATACGCGATGAGTTTGCTGCCTTCATGTTCTTAGGTATTCCCATGGCAACGATCCTTGCTTTAAATAGCATTATGTTTGTCGTTATAGTGTGCGGAATTTACCAAACTAAAACGAGCTAAAAAACGATTCGAGGAGCTTCTACAAAAACAAATATTTCTACTAATCTCATCGTATTTGCAAAGGTAAATAATTGGAATTAAAATGTATTATTTTTAGTGACGCGTTTATGCTAAATAACATGTTTGTCCAAAAACAGGAGGCAGAAAGACGTAATTTAAAACTTGATTAAAAAAAAATTAATATCACAATAAAAAAATAGCTGAGTTTATAAATGTAATTGATAATAATGGGCTATCAAAAAAGTAAAAATATGATAGAATATATGAATTGAGGTATATAAATAAATATGAAAAGACAGAGAACATAATATGAATTACAAATTAATTAAAACACATGCACAAACTGAAAATCAAAATAATATTTTATGATTATGCAAATAACTGTCTCTTATACACATCTAGATGTGTATAAGAGACAGCATACATACTGTACATACATAATAAATACACACATATATACGAATATTTTTGTTTCTTAAAAGCAATTTACACTAAATTTGTTTGGTTCTTTTTACATTTCAGATTTCATGCATTATGGGATTGACTTGGATCTTTGGGTTTCTTGCTTCATTTCTCGATGAACCATTCCTTTGGTATATCTTCGTGATATTCAATAGTTTCCAAGGTGTGTTCATATTCATATCATTCAATTCAACAAGGCTTGTGGCGACGCTGTTTAGAAGAAAGCAAGCCACTACTATTAACAATACGTAACAGTCTGTGATTTCTGGACTACAGTGTCCACATTAACATAATCAACATTATGTTAAGCATGTTTCAGAAACATTTTGTGCAAGGTAAGATCTTTACAGTCTACTTTGTTTATTCGATCCTTCAGTGATAATATATCAGAAAACTATATATTTCGAATTTGCACACGAAATATTTTGAAATTTCTAAAGTGTCTCTAAACGGCTTCATTAGAATAAGGATTAAGTCTTATAGTTAAAATTGATTTATTGTTTCAATATTTATGTGTTTCTTTGTAAACATTTGTAAGATTTCTTAAAAATATTGTAACCCACATGCTTTATACAAATATTATATTTTGAAAGAAACTTTATTTGTCCGACAAGATTTGGCAATTTTATGGATTAAAATTAAGATTACTATAACTGTTATTAAATTTTAAATAGGATGAAAGAACAATGGCGAAAATCGGACAAGTGGAAGTAAAGTTATGAAGAGAAATTTCCGAATAAATATCGAAAACAGCTGAAAATCGACGGTTTCGAATTAAATTAAATGAATTCGCAAAGATCAAACTTATGTTAATGGTTGCATGGAAATTTGCTCACGTTGTTCCTGTATATAAGGGGAATGGTGACAGGGGTTCCTTTGGATCGTATCGCCCCATTTCACTCACTTTGGTCATGTGTAAACTGATGGAGAGGATTTTACATGATCATATGTTTTGCTCGACTAACAACATAATTTCCCCTTGTCAATTTGGTTATAGAACGGGTTATTCTTGCAACTAAATTTTGAAGTTCATGCAATATGTCTTGATTGGTCAAAGGCTTTCGACAAAGTTCCTCATGTTACTTGGCTCTGCAAACTTAAATCAATTGGGATTGTTGGGGAAATTCACATGTGGAATTGTGATTTCCTTCTGCATCTTACTCAAATTGTTATTTTTAGTGGAGAATGCTCTCTGCTTGTTTTTGTTCAATCTGGTGTCACTCAGGGTTCCATACTGGGGCAGCTTCTTTTTATCCTGTTTAGAGATTTGCAAAACGTTGTTTCATCTCCCACCTCAATTTTCATGTATGCAGATGATACTGTTATTTTTAGGTCCATTTCTTCTGAGGAAGATGCCATCAAGCTGCAATCTGAATCCACGCCAGAGTGAGCAAACTTTCACTCACTATGTATAATAGTTTATGTCTTCCCATATTAGAGTATGCGTCCCCAGTATGGAACCCCTATATGGAATGTGATATTGTCAGGATTGAATGCATTCAGAGAGATTTCACTAGGTATTATTTTGGCCAGACTTCTCTTAGGATTAGGGATATTGGATAAATCTCATATGAGCACCGGATGGCCAAATTGGGTTTTGTTTCTTAAAAAAAAAAAAGTCGGAAAGTCATCGATATATGTTTTTTCTTTAAATTGTTCAAAAGCCTACTGAACAAATAGTATAACTAAAATACCGATAACATTTACATAATTACCAATTATATACAAGGCAATATACTTAAGTTTACATTCTCTAGACAGCCTACATCAACAGCTACAAATCATTAGCATCATCAAATCAGTTGATAGAATATAATACTCTTTGTAATAGAAATCCCCGATGCAACGAACTTGCTCATTCTTTTTCTCATAGAATTATTGACTGTTCAAATTGCCTTCCTGTACATGTGCATAATGGTAATTTTAATTTATTTAAGAAATTTGTTTTGGAATTGTTGATATAACTTTCTTGTTTCACTATACGTTTTGCTGATGAATACATGTGGATCCCAAACAGTTATTGTACAGGAACTCCGTTCCTTTTGGTATGCCAGCCTCCCCATTCACCAGCAGACTGTATACTCTTTGTTTCAATGGATTTTTTTTCTTTCAATTTTAATGATTTAATCTTGCATTGTATATACTTATATATGTTATGGAGGAAATAGATATAATAATAATAACAAGACGACGATGTCTTTAAAGGTATAATGTTTATTCATTTTAGGCTAAAAAAATATCCTGGCCCATTATTAAAGCTTCTTCTCTAAGAAGAAATTTTAGGCTAAAAAAAATATATCGTGGGGCATGTTAAGGTTTCTTCTCTAAGAAGAAATAACAACTTAAAAGACGTTTAAGTTAGAATAGCGGGATGGACTTAGTGATAGTTCGTAAGAGTTTATTTTTATAAACTATGCGGGACGAAATATTTGTACATTTTGGATTTAACTTTTACCTTTAGGTATTGCAAATGCACAATTCTATTGTGTAGGTACCGTAGTTGGTACAGTATATAAGCTATTGTAAAAGATCTATTCAATTGATTTTGATATACACTTAACATTTTTACAGGAATTTCGATGTGTTACAGTTATGGTTACGTTTTATATAATAAAAAAGTATGGTAACTATAATTATAATTGTGATTGTAATAATTAATATTCAGTAGGTCAATGTATGTATAGGAAGTCAAACATCTGATGGTTTACATAATCATTTCGTGACGATTAGTGAGGGAGGACGCCAAACCTAAGCCTGGATAAATCTTACCAATATTACTAATATTTTTAATAACACACAAACTAAACACGCCTTCAATCACAGAAATTAAATAATCTCATACATTTGGAGTTGTAACTTGCACTGCACGATTACGTCACAAAAAAATCAAATAGCTGTAAACTAATTGTTTACAAATTGTAAACAATTAGTTTGCATGACAAATGAATAATATACTAATAATGCTTGCAATACACCACGTTGATAATTCTGGGAAGAACTGTCATTTTTGTTGAGAAGACTCGACGTTTCGATTGGGTTGCTTCAATCGACATTAGGAGAATTATATCCGAAAAGGGGCATACATATATAATTGGAAATTGAGAACTTGCTTCTGATTGCTGAACAACTATAGAGTTAAAAAGTATTATTAATTATAGCATTATTATCAATATTATCAAATATCAGTATTGTTATATTATGTCTATTCATGCAAAACAAACATACTAAATTAGTAAAAATAAGCAGTGCTTTATGGGTCAAAATTCAAAGAAACAGAATCTACGGTTATAACACAGAAAGAAATAATAAGCAAGTACAGTAAACATCAAAATACCATTTAGAATATGATTTTATTGACTGAATAATAATATAAATCTATCTTCGTTGGCAGACATAATATATAAACATAAACAGTATATAAACATTGTTAGATATAAAAATGATTGAACAATGGTTAAATGTAAAATGTTAAATATACAAAATGTTAATATATAATTTATCAATATACATTACATTGATATACTGAATAATAAATAGTATAACTAAAATACTGATAACATTTACATATTTATCAATTATTTACAAGACAATACACTTAAGTGTACATTCTCTTGAATCAACAGTTACAAATCATTATCATCATCAAATAAGTTAATGAAAAAGGGAGATAAAATAACACAATTAAACGAAGTCTTAACTTTTATGATGAAGTTTTTACATCTTCACGTAAAAAATGAAGTATGCAATCAACGTTACAGACTGGCTTGTGCGCATTCGCTTGGACACGAAAAAACGTTATGATTAAATAGAACTAAATTTATCTTCTGACAATTTACGGTATCCATTATACTGAGTACATATTGACACTTCTTTTTATGTAACGAAGCCACATTTATTTTAGTACACATTTAAACAAATTAAGTTAGCTATTTGACATACAATTAATAAGTAACACTTATTACTACTACTTGTTTTAGACAATAATGTCTTTTAAACTACTTTTTACATTTATTTTGGTCAGAAACGCTAAAATAAAAACCATAGAGTATTGTAGAGAAGGCAGAACTTTAAATCATAATCAACAGACATTGTCGGTAAGCATAAAATACTAGCGAATAATAATACTGATTAATGACAAGCAGAATTAATCACTTGGATCTAATATAAATTAAAAAGAAAACCATCCATCATTACGTTTTGAAATTGTGATGGATCATATAAACGAATGTTTGTACATATACGGTAGGCCTACATTATTATAAACATATTTAAAAATAACATAGACATATAAAATGATTACATTACATTATAATCTAATTAAGTAAAATTACATTATTTCACATATCCTATAAATACAGAAAATCCATGCTTTGCTAAGAAATTCAAATAATAGGCACAGACACGTTTGTGATACACAAAATCTGACCTCAACATCATCTCACCGTGGTTTCAAAAGTTCGTTAATACTAAACTTCAGGCAGTTGTAGCTCATGGGCGTCTGTATTGATGATGTCTTGATTTGTCTTGTCTTCGGCACAAATGTTTTTCGAGTTGGTCCTGCTGATGAGCTGTGAAGATGTATTACATTAGCTGCACGTGTCATGGCGTTAGTTAGTAATCGTGACGCTGTTCTCATCCATTTTCTGTATGTGTCAGTAGTGACCGGATACTCTTCTAATTCAAAGACGACTGCGCAGGGTAATTCGTGCTGCCAGCCATCCACTGTCGGATTTGGTATCTTCCAATTTTTACGATATAGGGAGATTTGGAGAGAACACGACGAATGTTCTTCTTTGCGTTAATTGAATGAGTCTTTCTATGACTAATGTTGATGATGATAAGAAACAGGTCCCAGACACAACCAATGTGATTTGGACGTTTATGTAAAGAGGTGACTACTAGTTCCTTGAAACACAAAATATCTTTCACACACGACTTTCGAATCTTTTCGTAAGGCATGTTTGTTACTAGAGTTACTAGTTAATTTGACCAAGTTGTTCTGATCATGTGGTATTTATATCCTGGAACACTATTGTATGGCCAACTTCAAAGAAAAATATATTTCCACCTAATACACCCACCGAGTCGATTGAATAGGCATAATCATTGGCCAACGCCCGTTATATTAATAATACACACCGCTACATAGCGACCGGTCTATAACACTGTAGCTACAAAATAGCTAAATAACTGTGCGGCGTGTTTATAACGGCGGCGAGTACAAAGAATAACAGCTTCCTTTCAATGATGTTCTGTCATATATAGTACTACAGAAAAGTTAAAATACATTAACCGGTTTAAGAATTTATACTTCCTCTGCCTTAAAGAAGAAAAAATGTCTGCGTTGAAAAATATACCCAAAAAATATATTCAGTTGTTCAATTTACAGAAGGTCCAAATTTATGTACTGGCAGTTTATAAACCTCCAAATACAAGAAACCTAGTCATTTATTTATAATGTTTTACACACTTTAAATAGACCCAGGGAAGCAATATTCATTCGGAATTTCGCTTTATATTAAAATATTAAAGGCTTATTGTAAATAATATTCGTGGACCACTTGACAAAATACTACTTAGACTATCACTAATTCGCATTGTCAATTTTAAAAATCTTTCTCAAGTTGTATTGTCTGCGCTTTTGATAATTTATTTGAAGTTATCGCATTAAAAATATTTTATTATTATTATTATTGTTAGTATTGATATTATTATTATTAACATTAATATTATTATTATTATTATTATTATTATTATTGTTATTATTATTATTATTATTATTATTATTACATACAATATCACATTTCTGTATTTTAAAAGATATGACCTGGGATTTTTGAATTTAAGGGGAATTTAGGTTTGTTTGTTTATTTTGGTTTTTTTAAGTAATTTTGCTAAATCCACTCCTTTAGCAGTAGCCGTTAAAAACCCGAAAATTAATTTCTGCATTGTCGTGTACAATGAAAAAAAAAAAGATTAACCTAATGCATATTTCACTGGGTTACTATCAGGTTAGCGATTGACTTTTGTTGATAGAAGTTTATTTCTATTAGAGCTCTAGATACAAACCGATAGTAGTAGGATTCAGTTAGTGTACAGCATTTAAATCGACACCAATGTGCTAATGCATAGTCCCTTTACATATTTTAGAGAAGTATTCATTTTGAGTTATCACAGAAAAGAAATTGTAAGCCTATTGGCTAACCTGAACAAGCTTTAAAATTCTAACTCTTTACAATGGGAGGTTGGGAGCCGCGGCTCCCACTGCTCCCCCTGAATACGTCCCTGTCAACACAATGTTTTGAAACCGCAGACAAAGTTGTCATATCTTTGAGTTTATCAAGGGAACCTTCAATCTTTTTCTTGACAAATCAAGCTTCACAATTTAGTAGACCTATAGGCATAATATAATACCTCTCGTATTGTGTGCAATCCTGGGCCCTATATAAGCAATTAAAGATATGCAAATATTAGAAAATGCTAAACGTAGAGTGACGGAGTAGATACCGTGCCTCAAATTCATATCATTATGAACAACTCGATTTATATCCTCCCGAATTGAGGCCGATTAGAGGCGATCTCCACGAACATATCTTAGGTGACTTTAATATTGATTGGCCACATGCTCCGCATCAGTTTACGGACATAATGGGTTCTTATGGATTTTACCAACTAGTTCATGACACAACCAGGCCCTCATCCACTGCCAATGACGGTTCAGTGATTGATCTTGTTTTTACTAACCGTTCTGAAAAAATTGGTCACTTGTGTGTAGTGGAAAACCCAGTAGATAGCGATCATCTCGCAGTTGAATTTCAAATTGATGCCTGTATCCAGTTGCCATCTAAAAGCACAATGAGATCTTTTCTTCAGTATACCAAGGGAGACGTCGACCACCTTAACAACCTGCTACATTTAGTGCCGTGGTCGGCGTTTTTAAATGTTGGTGATGTCAATGAATCGTGGAATAGTTTTTTAGATATTTTTGAGGCTGCAGTTAAAGACAGCATACCATCCATCACTAGGAAAACAAGAAAACCAAACAGCCCGTGGATTACTAAATTTATTAATAAACTCATACAGAAGAAGCATAAATTATTTAAAAGAGCTAGACGAACGGGCTCATCTGAGCACTGGTGTGACTATAAGGCTGTCAGAAACAAAGTAAAATATGCAATAAAGAAATCTTATAAAGAATTCGTAAACGACTTATTTAAATCTAATGACAATAAAAAGCGTTTTTGGGCCTTCGTTAAGGAAAAAAGATCCTCTAATATTTCTAATAAATTTTTTAATTCTTGTAATAAATCCTATTTGTCTAGCAACAATGACATTGTAAATGGTTTTAATCAGTATTTTACTTCTGTTTTTAATTCTACTAACTCATTTTTTAATTTTACTCGCCAGAAACTATAATATTCAAGGGTCGGTTTGGCGATGGATATCTTCTTTTTTAACATCCAGAAAACAAAGAGTTTGTTTCAATGGTGCAATATCCAGTCACTTGCCTGTTACTTCAGGAGTGCCACAAGGTAGCTGTCTTGGACCTCTTCTTTTTAATTTATTTGTTAATGATATTTATTGCAATATTGATGCGAAATGTTATTTATTTGCCGATGATATTCTTATATTTAGACCTATTTTATGTGATAATGACGTTATTTTATTTCAGCAGGATATTAATCAAATTTACGATTGGTCTATCAATAATTCAATGATTTTTAATGTAAAGAAGACAATGGTTATGCATATAACCAGAAAACGTAATTTTATCAAACCAATATACTTTTTAAATTCTGATCCAATTGAGTCTGTAACTAATCATAAGCATCTTGGAATTCATTTAAATAGTAAATTATCCTGGAACACTCAAATTGACAATATTATTTTAAGAGCAAATCGTATGATTGGCCTTATTTTTGCAATAGCTGGGGATAGCTCCACAGAAGCCCTTGTATGTCTTTATAAAGCTTTAGTTCTTCCAATTGTCGAATATGGATTGCCTGCGTGGGGCACCGAATTGAACAGATCCAAAGGAGAGTTTCCCGTAGAATTTTAAAGGTACGTCGGGGGGTTATGTCCTATCAAGAAAGGTTACAGAAACTTGGTTGGCTCTCTTTACAAAACAGGCGTAATTTTATTTTAGTTTCTTTTGTATTTTGATGTTTTTACAAACATAACATCTGCAGTGCAATCAATAATATAGTTATCAATTCTCGTCATCCAAATAATCTTACTTTCATTCATCCATTTGCCCGCACCGTTGCACTTAAACATTCATCTATTCATTCATTTCTTGTGTATTGGTCATCCCTTCCAAACCGAATTAAAGACGATGCTGTAAATTGTAACCTAAAAGTTTTTTTAAAGAGGTTCAAATCGTATCTTTTTAGCATTCAGATGTAGATATAATTTTTATATTTTTTTGTTACTTTTTACAAATTTTAACTTATATATTGTAAATATTTTTGATGTTTTTGGTGTTTTGCTTGGACTTCTGACTCATTGAGTCACAGAGGCTATTGCTTCTTTAGAAGTCCCAGGACCTTTGTGTCTAATAAATAAATGAATGAAATGAAATGAATGAACATTTCAAAATTATGACACAACAAATTAGATTACAAAGATCTCTTTGTATTGACAGGACGAAAGAACATGTGGAAACAAATTAAACTTAAAAGTAATTAAACTACCAGCACATGCGGTGGAAGCTTCATCGGTTTTGTTTTTTGAACATCTTGATGTCCATTGGACTATGTCAAGAATTCGTCTTCCTCTCAAACTCGTTTAAGGCATTGACAATGAGGTATAAAAGGCTAAACTCTAGCCTGTGTATAACAATATTTATTTGTAAATGTACATTTCTTCGGTTTTTAAATTACCAAGGAAGTCATTGCGCAAATGGCGTTTCATACATTTGTACAGTATAGTATTGAAAACAAAACATACGGTAGTGGCTATCTGCACTGCCGCAGTGCCGATTTGGCACTACCGATTTAGCACTGCCGCAGTGCGGGAAAAAAAGCTGATGTTTTCTATCGGCACTGCCGCAGTGCCGAAAAGCTGCCGTTTTCTATCGGCACTGCCGCAGTGCAAAAAAAAGTTGCTGTTTTCTTTCGGCACTGCCACAGTGCGAAAAGCAGCCGTTAATTAATCGAATCAATGTTTTTTTTTTAATCAATATATGACATTTGGTATAATTCATAATTTAATTTCACTCAAAACGTAATGAGACTGGTAGGCAAAAAAGGGAACATGTCCCTGTACCAGGGAATCAATGATAATGGCAAAGACATTACCAAAGGATATTTCTTGTGACTTTTTGCTTGGTTAGATGTTGAGTTATGAAAATTGAGACACTTAGCATCTGATGGAGAAGCACGAACTCCTGTAGACCAAACCCAGTGCCATTTTGATATTAATTGTTACAGTATTGAAATATACTTATGATAATGAACAGTTAAATACAGTATGATACTTCCTGTATTCTTTTTCATTGACCCTTAAATTGACTGGTAATTAATATAGTAAATTGTTTGTTAGTTAGTGAAAACTATTTTTTTTCCTGAAGCAGTTAATAATGTAAAACACTGAAAGATTAACAAATAAAATTTGAAATGTAAAATCACTGTGGTTTGGATCATTTTTTGAGTTTCGTATCATGACAGTTACAATGTACTTAAATCCAAATACATGCAACTAAATTGTTTTGTTATTACCTGCAATGTAGCATCTTTATTTTTACAAATTAAACAGAAGGATTAATATATTGAAAATTAAATCTGATAGCTAAGAGATATCAGAACATTTGAAAGAATTGGACATTTTTTTCCCTTTTGTCTATATTTGTTTTATTTATGGCCCAATAGAATGCTATAAATTTTGTTTGTAATTTTTTAGATTGCATATTACCCACTGTAACTTAGAAATAATACAAGGAAAAATTATATTAAGGAGTGAAAGATAAATGTATTGCAAAACAAAAGGATGTCATGAAATTAAATCAGGCTTTCAACTGTAGTCCTTGTTTGCCAACATACTGTATAATGTAACAATAAATTAAACCTTTCTCATTAAACAATAATGTATTACTTAGCTTCTCATCAAATGTTAATTAACGAAAGCAAACAAATTGATATATTTCTTCATTGTTTAAATCTCGGAAATACAGCTTTTGTTTGCAAAGGATGCAGCTGTCCATAGATACGATGATATTCACCCATTCGTACGTAGCAAATTGAGGTTAAAAAATCTTAGCCAGTTTGAAAAACTAAATATTTATATTTATTATTTAAATATTAATAATGTCATATTAACTACAACAAGTACATTCAGTATGTTAAAACTAATGTAGCCCTCTGACTAGGCCTACACCTGAATGTGATGAACCCGGCGAGAAAGCATGAGTTTGGTTTTATCATACGATAATAATACTGTATTTATTACACTTTCCTATGTGGCACACTTCTGTTGTGAAGTAATACCTCCATGGTTGGACGAATTGCGATTAGGTGCCTAGCACTCGTCGCGGTGCACAAGCTCAGCTGACCTGCCTGAATCCTCCTTATAGAGCTGAAGCATAATTAACATGTTCAATTTATGATGCGGTAATTCGCCAATCAGAAATCAATGTTGTTAAATACGTCATACACCACACTGTTTGCCCAGTCCCTAATCCTAGAAAAAGTATACTATGGAACGCCATGCAATAAGCAATATAGAACGCCAATGGTGCCAAAATTGATTTACTTTAAAGCATTTTCACTGATTAAGACGAAGTTTAGGGACTGGAACCCAGTGTAGAACAATAATGAATTAATGGCCTAAAGTTACAGTATGATGGTAACTTATAGAAGTAAAATACGCGGATACGTAATTTGGTGTTCAACATGGGATAGTATGGTTTGCAATTGAAATGACCAAAGAAATAAGATACAATTTTCTTCTTTTTAACCTACAAGCCTCTGTTAATAGAACAGACAACCAGAGTTGGTGGTAATAAAGCAACTTAATTGCAAAATTGGAAATACTGCTAGTCCTATTTGGTTCAGTATCTGTAGAACGTTACGTTACCCAAACATAATTATATTCAACTAGCTCCAGCACTGTCCGCGCGTCTGTCATCATCCGGTCGGTTACATCAACTTGACTTTGCAATCTGAAGTACTGGATCGTAATCAGTCGTTTTCATAGGTCATTTATAAAATGCAAATTCTGCGGATTAGAATGTCAGTGTATGATACCAAATAATAATAATAATAATAATAATAATAATAATAATAATAATAATAATATTTTCCATGCTATTTATACCTGAATCCGCAGAATCCGCAAAATCCGATGAAGAGTCTTTAAGAATTGTGTATATATAGTAAAATTGTGAATCTACTGCAGGATTTTACGTGTTCTGGTTTTTTTTCGTTCAGACACAATGTGAGCAGGCTTTATTACTATTCGTTTTGTTGTTTCACCTTACCGTTCTATATAGTGAATTGAATAATTTAACTAAAAGATAATGGAACCGAAATTCTGTGTAGGCCTTTATTAGCAAGCATACCAAAGGCTGACGAATCGTATAACTGAATTTTTTATCTTTTGTCAGATTTCAGTCATTATTTAATAAATGTAATTAAAAATAACTATATAAGAAAGATGGCATAAATTTATCTTATTCTTACTACAGTTCGGTGACCGTTGATACTGTGTTTTATTTGCTTTGAATGGTCAAACTGGATGAATCTTTTAACTTTAGCTATATAACTAAATCGGTTAACTTCTATCTTTGTAATGTTGCACTCATTCGACGCCTTTTTGTGTAAAAATAAAAACAAATCACAGCTTAAATCAGTGTGCCTACGCAATTAATGGAAGGTGTTTCTACATATTTGTATACCTCCATGTTTTGATATTGGCCTACCAGATATAAAGCATTCAAAACCCAAATATTAACTATCGAATATGAAAGTTATATCAGTGATCAGAAATTTAGCTGAATGATATGAAGCATATGAAAACAGCTGAATGATATGAAGCATATATCGAATAAGAAATATCGGCTTTCAAATATAGCAGGTATAGACTATCATTGTAGCAACAGGTTTAAATTCAGGTATTTAAGAATAGCTGAATATAAAGTATATTAGGAATCAAAAGTAATAACTATTAAATATAACTCCTATATCAGTCCACAAACTTAAATTCAACTACTTTAAAATAGCTAATATAAAGCATTTTTGCGATCAAAAGATATGTGTTTGCTAATGATGCTTGTAGATAAGTGAAGCTAAATGTGCATTATACATATAATCCTTGAAATCATATACATCTTGGAAAGTTTAAAAACTTTCCCAAACAGTTTGTCAATTAATTTGTTTTACCTTAGAAATTACCAAAAACCGTAACTAGCACAAACACTTTATGTGAATAAAAGCATTAACAGAAGCTAGTCTGTCACTTATTTAACCAAACGCATGAAGCTTGAATAGTTCATTAGTTTTGTAAGCAATGCGCCTAGATATGGCCCGGTATTCAATATCTGCGTATTTATCTATGACGCTTACTGACGCATAAAGGCTGCACCCTTTCGTAAATTCAGTCGGCAGTGAATTAAAAACATTTCTAGCTGGTATCTTTACTCTCAAAAATTCACCTGGAGAAATACTAAGACCATTATAATAGGTTTTGGCATTTGTGAACACACTCCAGACCAATTCTCGATCAATGGTTTTTTTGCTTTTCTCAACGCTTGCCATAACGACATTTCTGCCATGCTTTCGGTAATTGTGTCCACCATTGCACTGTCTGAATCGATGATTGTCTGGTCCGGCGATTGGGTTATAAACAACAATGTTCCAATCCCTCCAATTATATTTTTCAGTGAGAAATGCATAGAATGTGTCAGCAAAAACACTGTTACTCTTGCCACTTAACGAAGCCAACTTGTTACTTAAATCGGTTTGGCTCTGAGTTCTAAAAGCATTAGTCACTTTTTGGTTTACAATTTGCATATGGTCAGTTAACTCTATGATATGGTCTTCCCAAGTTTCCTTTTCGTCTTCATATGTGGCATCTCGACCTTTGGCTTTCAGGTAAGATAAATGGATTTTCACACCCTGTAATATTAAATTCGTAACTCCTTTCATAATTTTTTGAACTTGTTCGCGGTGGTTGCCTGTATATGCTCTGGCTGTTTCCGGAATGTTATCTGACAGAACAGTTTCCTCCATCATACCGAGCCAGAGTTTGTACGTGGCGCTGCCGTAAGACGACTCGTAAGCAGTGATAAATGTCGCCTTCTGTCCTTGTACTGCATTAGTTGGAGCGGTAAGAAACTGTTCTAGGCGATGAGACAAAGCCAATATTATATGTTCGTATTCTCCATACTGTGCTTTTAGGGATGTTCTTTGAATAAGATTCTTTACTTCGTCAAATTGCCTAAACACTTGGTCAAACCTTTCGTCCATTTCGGTGAATTTTCTCTTCATAAATGCCATCTCAGGAGATGGCGAACTTGTCAAGAATGTGGAAGTAAACACTACTACTGGACCAATGGCACCCATGAATGGCTCAATATTCTTTGCGATCTTGACGATTTCACTATTAAAATTCTGTGACAAATTTTCATCAGTCAAAACTTGGATGATTGCATTTCCAGCTTCTATACCATCATTGATGTTCTCAAGAACTTCTTGTTCATCTGCACCGCAGCCCAATGAAGCAAAAACCAAAACGCATATTAAAGCGAGATACATAGTTTTTTTTTGTTGAGCCTGAAAAGAAAAAAAAATCAAATTCTATGTAGAAACAGGAAATCATTTCGAGATCTACAGCAAAGTTTGTTTGTTTGTTTATTATTAATTTCCCTCATTATTATAATATGTACATAAAAACACACAAAAAGAGCATGAGGATAACTCTAAAAGCTCGTGTAATCAGCCCGGCTGATATTGTTGCTTATGTTTTCGCTATCAGATCAGATAGAAACAATTCTATCATACTTGCATATATCCATGCTCCGCACGGTGTTGAATTAGTGGGGAAAGGTGGCGATGTATATTGTTGGATGTAATGGGGAGTCGAGAAGGCAATCGTTGTGGACGTTATGGTTAGCATCTTAATATTTTTCTAAATGACGTCTTTGTAGATGAATGTTTTTGCTGGATAGTCCTTGTGAGAAAATATTGTCCTATTTGTTGAAGGGCGTATCCAGAATTTTTCTAACGGGAAGGGTCACAACAGTTTTGGAATGAATGATTAGCACTTAACACAAAATGCACTGGCATTTAAAAAATTTATTAAAAAGACCGGGAGGCACGTGCCAAACACTCCCCACCCAGTCCATTACAGGATCCGCCCATGTTAATCTGACAAAATTTCAAAAATTCAGTATCAAAAGGTGGAGGCACGTGTTCAACACCCCCTACCCTAACCCTAACCCTGTTGATTCCGCACCCCCACCCAAACTGACTGGATTTGCCCCTGTTGATCCGTCGTGTCCACTACCTCCAATTACTGGATCCGCCTGGTGATAAGACGTGTTTATATGCAAAAAGCCGAGGTGTTGATTGGTGGTAGAATTGACTTGACCCTAAATTTAAACTTTAGTGTCGCTAGGTTATGTTGATGTCAAGCACTATGGCATTGTGGAAGAATAGCCATATTGACAAGATCCAAATCGAATCGACTTCGATAGAGAAAGCCTACGGACGTCATAGTATTGTAGCTATGCTAGCTAGGCTAGGGTAGTATTCTTAGGGCCTAGCTGAAATTATTAGGCCTCGGTCTACCTTTTTTTTTCATCATGCCTCATTGTGCCCAATCGTATATGTGTGTTTACCTGATCGATTTCCAAACACCCCATGTATTGCATATGTGTTTGGCAAATACTACAATAATATATTCAGTATACAATGTATAACTCCTCCATGTTCGTGTCGTTAGAAACAGATACAGGAACCAAAAGTCCTTGCAGGAAAATGCTGCTCATATTTTTTGACGTGAGGCATGCGCGGTGACGTAATGGAGATACAAAACAGACTGTTTACTTTACGGCCAGACACGATATTTTTTAAATCTGAGGATTGCGGTACAGATTAACACAGGCGATTTATTTATATGACGTAAGCTACTCGGGAAACACGGCGAAAAAGTTACTGATTTTTGGTGGTTTTAGCTGTTTTTGCGTTGTTATCCAATCTAGGCCTATCCAGCCATGAAAAATAGCGGGATGTGGTCGCGACATATACAAACCCCAGTATAAGTACGGGAAATAAACAACAGCGCCACCAATGTAATCAGTCAATGAACTGTCTTTAATGTCGACTATCAATATCAGAACTATTCACTGAGAAAGCGATTCACTGAAACATAAAACAAATATTAACCTTCATGTAAATAGAATTATGTAATCAACATAGTAAACATGATTAAACATTGCAACACAATTATCATTAAAATAAAGAAATAATCAGTAATTAGTCCTAGAGAAAATGGTTAATTAATCTACTCTAGCTTTCCTTTAACACTAAATTATCAATATTCCTAATGATAGAATGATATTCATGATTACCATGACAACCAGAGAGTACAACTGACTGGCCGCATCTCGCTATGCGATGGAGTAGCGAGCGACGAAATTCCAAGAGTCATAGCCAACTTTAATTAGCTCTAAACCTAGCAACACTTTAATATATGAATGCAACACTTTTACGAATGCAACATATTAACAGTAGAATAATAAGATACTGTATTCTAAAGAGTCAACAAACTGTGTATATTATACGTAACTAGCACTACCAGCACAGCGCTGGCTCGACGTGCACGGCTCTCGGCGTGCACACATCTCTCAGTCAGTATACAGTCCCTAGGCTAGTAGTACTAACACTTCACAACTATTAGCTATGTAGGCCTACATATTATCAACAACAGAACTGATAGCTTACCGAAGATTTGTGGCTTCTAATAACTTATCCCCGCCTTATAGGGCAACGTTTTTACATAAATCAAACCTGGTTTCTTCACTTCTGTAATTCAAACTAATCAACAAGTACCGCCATGACTTCGCTTCTTCCAGAGCCATAGATAGAAAGAGTTGCGACATTGAGAATTTAGAAGCCATTTTGTGTCATACGCGATGCGCGTTCTGTATCTAACCAAGGTAATTCAACAGAAGGACGCACATCTCCGCTCTCGAACATAGCGCGTGCGTACAGTCCTTTGATCTTTACTGTGGCATCGACAATCCGATACTAGTTGCCGTCAATTATTAGTCTATGCGTGCCATTCGTTTTATGGTGTTAGTTTTTATTTTATTAATTGTGGGTACTTCGCAATGTCTGTTACATCTGATTTTTTTTTACCGCGAGCATGTTAAATGCTTCTATAAACTGCAATTTGATTTGTGAAAATTGACCAAGAAAATGAAAAGTTATGGCTATTTAAATTTTACGAATTTTATAAAATCTCATGTTCTTATGTAAAATTAATCTGTCATTTTGACAATGTTGGCATAAGGTGCCGAAAACGAACATTTGAGTATATACAGAACATTTATTAATTTTTTCTGCGAAGTAACTCTCATGAAAGACAATTCACCACAATTTTGGTAAAATTAATGTTGAAATGAAGAATATAATTTCAGTCTAATGTTAGTGCATAATATCATTAGGCCTTTGTAATCACCGCACGACGCGCGATTATCATGGCAACTAACACGCGCGTGAGTAATTCGTCACGTACGCTGACGGTTTATGGTCTGGTTGCTATGGTTTTGTGACGTTCAGCGTGTAGGGACGCACGTGCGCCTAGAATGTGGATGCCAGAGTTATAACCTTTGGCTACGTTCAGACCTGTGAGATACGCCAGGCGTATCTAACGCCAGGTGTACGTTAATCCATGGCGTAACTAGCGAGATGTCCAGACTGGGCGATTAATGAACGCTAGCGTAAGTATTCGCGCGAAATATTCGTATTCGTAATTCGCGCATTTTATTTTCTGTTTACATCTAGGTTTATTTTGATAGGTCAAATCTTGGCTGAGTTCAAAATCACCGATGCGTGACTGTCGTAAATCAGTGGCGTACGCTAATCTGGGGTCTGTTGCTGGATTACCGTACGCCAGTGATTGCGCGATAATACTGCCGTTCGCTACGCCGCGCACAAGTTCACACCACTCGATTAACGTTACGCTAGCGTAAGTCGTTGTGTCTGAACATAGCCTTTGATGTCCCGAGATGTGCGTCCTTCTGTTGAATTGCCTTGATCTAACGTGATGTGCGCTCCTATGTGTAATATTGTATAATACAGTTAGCGGCGTCCTGTATAGTTTAATTCCATTTAATCTTTTTAGCAGTCGCATTTCATGTAACTATTTTTATAGATTTTTTTTAAATGATTTCACTAATTTATATCCAATTTCATATTATAAATACTGTAATAATTTACTATTTTGAGCAGTTCTTTAATCCTCGCCGATAGACCGAGAGAGCCCGTCGATGGCAAGCATTCTTCAATTAGGCAATCCTGTCATATAGACCCTTAAGTAGCTCCTGTTATTTTTGCAAATAAATGATATGTAAGACCAGCAAAAATTAATTAAATATGTATATCAAAATGCAATTAAAATCCGTATATAGGGTATATAGATTGTTGCTCTTTAAATTAGAATATGAGCGAGCCCTATACAAATCTTATGTTATTAATTTGATTATTATTATTTATAAGTATTAAAATAGTATAGGTCAGTTGGCCGCAATATATAAATTGTGCTTTGCTGTAAATGTTATAAATTATCAGTGTTAAACGATATACAGGATCTGTGATATATTCAACTTGTGTAATTATGTAACGTACATTTTATTGTATTAAAAGTCTCGCCTCTATTTAAATATTGTATTATGGCTGCTGTACAGTATGTTACTTTTATAAACACTGCAAGAGCGTGTCCGCTGTTTTAAAAGCGTCGTTTCCAAAATAAAGTTATAATAATTATATAATAGTATGCAATAGAAACAGCAAATCATTTTTAAGATTATTAAACATAACCTTTATTTTCATTGTCATTCGTATTTATACAGGCTGTACAAAGATTTGAAATTAAGAAGAACCATTTTCTAATATTGTTTAACGAACAACCTTTAAAGATCGTCAGAAAAGGGCGGAAAATTTTTTTTTTTTCTTATTTAGCTTAAATATTTTTCCGAACGCATCTAGGCGAATGAGAAAATAAAAATAAAAAAAATTAATGATGAACGTAAACAGTGTAATAATGCAACTGATAAATGATTTAAATTTATATAAATAAGGAAGAAATATATATATATATATATATATATATATATATATATATATTAACAAACTATTAAAAACAATTAAAACCAAAGAATAGATTACCATTAAATTAAATAAAATAGGTCAGGTCTTCATTGATTAAAATGTGACGAATTAACGATAATTGAAAACAATTCTAACTTTAATTTAAATCATTTACGCGAGCACGGAATTTACGCGAGCACGCACGCGCGCAAATATTTTTTTTCTTATTTAGCTTAAATATTTTTCCGAACGCATCTAGGCGAATGAGAAAATAAAAATAAAAAAATTTAATGATGAACGTAAAAAGTGTAATAATGCAACTGATAAATGATTTAAATTTATATCATTAAGGAAGAAATATATATATATATATATATATATATATATATATATATATTAAAAAAACTATTAAAAACAATTAAAACCAAAGAAAAGATTACCATTAAATTAAATAAAATAGGTCGGGTCTTCATTGAATAAAATGTGACGAATTAACAATAATTGAAAACAATTCTAATTTTAATTTAAATCATTTACGCGAGCACTGAATTTACGCGAGCACGCACGCGCACAAATATTCGATTATATATGAATTCTTATACGCTGTCCATACTAAGTGATGTTAATTATAAAATATAATTGTAAACCCAATTAAGTGTGTGAAATTAATATGCAATGTATGTAACACATATACTTTGCATGTGTTCATCGGGAAGATTATGAAACAAATTGGACGGTGTGTACCACGTGACTTTCGTAAACCAAGGAGCGGAATGTCGCAACTCTTTATATATATGCTGCCCTGCTCTGAGAAAAGGCATTAAGTACATTTTATTCAAAATTGAGATTTTTAGCTTTTGTGACTCCTGAATGTCTAATCTATCACCCTATTTTATCTAATTTCCAAAAATATGTCTGGAAATATGAAATTTTCTTTTAAAATTGGGCATTATCTGCAAATTTCACTATAAATACTCTGAGAAAAGGCATTATGTGCGCAAAGCCTTACATACATGTATTGAATGCTTGACTTCACGCAAGACAGATAGTAAGTAACCAATCAGATGCTAGTATAACGAATATCTAATTAATTAGATTGGAATCCTTATCAGATAATGCCTAGTTAGTAACTACTTTATTTCAAAGAATACTCTGAGAAAGTGCATTATCTGCTATATATTTTACAGCGTTTATTTATAATTCTGTGATTATAAATATTGTTTTTTATTATGTTTCATACCTATTAAGTAGTAAATTTAGATTATTATTATTATTATTTAGTACCGTAGTATTATTTTTTGTTTTATCGACATTGTATGTTTTGTATTGTGTTTATTATTATTATTATTATTATTATTATTATTATTATTATTATTATTATGTCTTACTACACAATAAAAAAAACCAACATGTAGCTGAAATTCAACATGAGTTCACTTTTTGTTGCCTTGTGTGGTATAACAGATGTAATGAGTTATCTATAGTGTGGTAAACCAAACTATTTAGGGCGCACTTGCTATGAAGAAGCCAGAGCCATAATGGCTCTGGCTTCTTCATAGCAAGTGCGCCCTCAATAGTTAAGGGAATTATACTATAGATAACTCATTTCACCGGCCCCTTAATTGAGGATCAATTACACTAATATAATAATTCCTGAAACACTCAGAAATTAAACATAACATCTGATTAACAAACAATGTCAACATTAAATCTTAAAATTAAAGATCCATGTAAATATTTTTCTGCTTTTCAATCACCACTTCCACAGTTCATCTATTATTAATCAGTGACTAATACTTTGACAATGATAACCATCTTAGGGAGTAGACTGTCCCTCCGGTTATTAAACTGATGGGTTTATTCTGCCCCATTGTCCTCTGATTCCATTAACAAACACAATTTAGTAATGGGTCTTTCTAAGGTAGAATGCTGTGTTTTCACCTTACATGACCGAACAAGTCCTCTGCTGTCTGCTTTGGTTTCAATAACTCGTCCAAGGAGCCAAGTACTTCTGGGTAATGAATCGTCAACAATTAGCACAATGTCTCCTTTTTGCAAATTTCTCTTCGGATACAGCCATTTTTGCCTCTTTTGCATTAGAGGCAAATACTCCTTACGCCATCTTGTCCAATATAAATTGGCCAAATATTGTATATGGCGAAACCGCCTTCGGACATAAATGTCTGTTTTATCGAAAAATCCGGGTGGGAGTACATATTTTTCATTCATTGTTAGAATCATATTCGGTGTTAATGGTCGCAAGTCGTCTGTATCTGACGATACTCTGGTAATCGGCCTTCCATTTAATATGTGTTCTACCTCACAAAACAAGGTACAAAGACCCTCATCATCAAGTCGAAGATGCTGTTCTTTTAGAACTCCATCCATAACCTGGCGGACAACTCTAATTAGGCGCTCCCACACGCCACCGAAGTGGGAAGCACCGGGTGGATTGAATTCCCATTGAATTCCATGTTGAGCCAGCCATTGACGGATCTGACTTCTGTTCCATGTTTCCACGGCTTTGCTTAACTCATTGCTTGCAGCCACAAAATTTGTTCCGTTATCAGTTCTGATGGAGGAAATTAACCCTCTCCTGCATACACATCTCCCTATCGCATTCAGGCAGGAGTCTGCATTGGCTGTGTGCACAATTTCTAGGTGTATAGCCCTTGTTGCTAAACATGTGAACAGAAGTCCATATCTTTTTACTTGACTTCTACCTTGCTTGACCTGAAATGGCCCAAACATATCCAGCACGGTGTGATAAAAGACAGGATTGTCGCTGAGCACACGCTCACTTGGCAATGCGGCCATCTTTTGTTCTGAAGACTTGGCACGGTACTTTCGGCAGATGACGCATTTACTGATAACACCTTTTATTAATGCACCAGCCACCATAATCCAGTGTTTCTCCCACATGTACATTAACATAGCAGCTCGACCCATGTGTCCGACATTTTAATGGGCTTGAAGGGCAATTAATGCGGCAATTTCAGATCTCTTGGGGATTATTATCTGATGCTTCTGGGAGGGCTGCTCTTCTCAGTCTTCCCCCAACTACGATAACTCCATCTACCAGCATAGGGTCCAGCTTACGCAAGGGACTAGCTTTCATTACCGCAGTTATCGATTTCTTCTCCCCATTCTTCAAGGCAGTTAACTCCGCCGCAAAATGTTTCTGTTGTTCATGAACTATATTGAACCCTCTGCAGCCTCCAATTGATCAACGTCATTGCTCTTCGATTGATTCTTTCCTGCTCTTCTGACAAACTTTAAAACTAGACCCACTACATTCCTCAGCTTCATGGAGCTTGAGCATCTAGAGATCAATCCGTCTAGGAAATAGCACTGGTTTTTGGTTACAACCACATTGGAAACCTTCTTGACTTCTGGGTCATTCTCATCAATTTCAACCAAACATTCCTGTGGGTGCTGCTCAACATGTTGATCAAGAAAATCAGGCCCATTGATCCATCACTTATTTCGCAAGAAATCATCAATACCTTGACCTCTAGAGGCTTCATCGGCTGGGTTGTCAGCCCTTCTGACGTATCTCCATTGTGAAACTTTGGTCAAGTCTAATAAAGTAGAAACACGATTAGCTACGAACATTTTAAATCTTCTGGTATCACTCTGTAAATACTTAAGAACAGCCTGGCTGTCTGTCCAGTAACAAACTTCCTTGATATTCAACTCACGTAATATATAATCTGTGAAACGGGCTGCCATAACTGCTGCAGTCAACTCCATACGAGGGATAGATACATATTTCAAAGGAGCCACTCTACTTCTTGCTAAGCCAAGGGAAACGTGTATTGTTCCATCTTGGGCTTCCTGCTTCAAATAGGCGCACATGCCATACCCCTTCTCGCTCGCGTCCGAAAATATATGGAGCTGTTTACTTATTATATTTGAGGACAGATTTGACTTATAACACCTCGGCATACTCCATTCTTTGAGCCTCTTTAGCTCCTCAAACTATATCCTCCATCGCTGCATTGAGAAATCATCAATGAGGTCGTCCCAACCTAGGCCTTGCCGACAGAGATCTTGTAGTAGCATTTTTGCTGGCAGAATGAAAGGGGCCACCAATCCCAATGGATCAAAGAGAGAGCTGGTAATAGACAAGATGCCCCTTCTTGTGTAATTCCTTTCGGCGGCTGTTATATTAAAGCTTAGTGTGTCCAGTTGAGGTGACCATTGTACGCCCATGGTTCTACCTGTTGGCAAGTCATCGTTATTTAAATCCAATGACTTCAGTTCCGGGGCTCTTTCTGCTTCAGGAACTGTGTTTAACATTTCTTTATCATTGGACAGCCATTTGGTTAAACGGAAACCCCCATCAAGACAGAGGTTGGACAGGTCTTTGATCATGCGTACTGTCTTCATCTGGTCAGGAGCCGATGCCAGACAATCATCAACATAAAAATTCACTTTCATTGCCTTTCTTGCCTCATCACAATATCTCATACCATGATCTTCCAATGTCCTTCTCAATGTCGTGTTGACACAAGCTGGTGAGAAAGTGGCACCAAATAGATGTCTCGTCATCCGGAATGTCTTAATTGGTTGTCCATCTACTGGACGCCAGTAGAATCGAAGGCTATCTCTATCTTGCTCCTTAACAATGACCTGCAAGAACATGCTTTCAATATCGGCTGTAAGGGCAATTCTCTCTGCTCTAAATTTCATAAGAACTCCGATCAGGGTGTTATTTATATTTGAACCCTGCAGCAGTAGGTCATTCAGTGCCACGCCCGCATACTTGGCTGCGCAGTCAAAAACAACCCTGATTTTACCGGGTTTTTTCTCATTTATGACAGGATGATGTGGTATATACCATGCTTTGCCGCCCACATACGTTTTTTCGTCTACCTCCTAAATGTATCCCTTAGCCATCATATTCTCCATGAACTCCGAGCATAGCCATCTTTAATTCTAACTTTAGCTCTTAATCTAACAGCACTTTAAGCTATGAATGCAACACTTTTCCGAATGCAACATATTAACAGTAGAATAATAAGATACTGTATTCTAAAGAGTCAAAAAATTGTGTATATTATACGTAACTAGCACCACCAGCACAGCACAGCGCTGGCTCGACGTGCACGGCTCTCGGCGTGCACACATCTCTCAGTCAGTATACAGTCCCTAGGCTAGTAGTACTAACACATCACAACTATTAGCTATGCAGGCCTACATATTTTCAACAACAGAACTGATAGCTTACCGAAGATTTGTGACTTCTAATAACTTATCCCCGCCTTATAGGGCAACGTTTTTACATAAATCAAACCTGGTTTCTTCACTTCTGTAATTCAAATTAATCAACAAGTACCGCCATGACTTCGCTTCTTCATAGCAAGTGAGCCCTCAATAGTTAAGAGAATTATACTATAGATAACTCATTACACCCATTGTATGAGCTCTATTTAGAGGAGAGAGGTCAACTTACACCGGGGCGATTAGTAGAATTAATATATAGGTGCTATAGGTTGTTAGGATCAGATTAAACTAATTTATATATTTCGAGATATGTACAATGAATCAGCTATTCAAATGGAATTGCTAGCCTAGAGCCTGTGACAAACTGGTGCTACTTTATAGTCTTAACGGATTTAAGCAGTGCATAGCATAGTGCTACTGAGATATTTTTTGGAGGCTTATTAAAATTGGCGTTTATACCATGGACGTCGTATAGAATATACCTCCATCTTTATACAGTATAGTGCAAATAGCCTGTAAAGAAGGTTTGTGTTCTGTTTGTTTGCTTACGAAATAGAGGCACGCCTAGATGACACTGGTGTTTGATTTTATGATTAAACAGTTAATATCAATATTGGCTTTCTAATTGAAGTATTATTGTCTAGAAATCCTAGCATAGTTAGTTAGGGGTCTTAATTGTCAGGGTCTCAGAATTCCTAGTCTTAGGTCTTAAACCTCGTTTGTACTGGATTATTTTTTTTGTAGAAATCTTACCGAGATTATAGTAAACAGTCCAATGTATAATGTTACTGCTGTAACCGCACTTGGACGTTTTAGCTTGTGAGTTTTACCATGACTCTTCTATGACTTACCGAGGAACCTATGAAAGTCAGTTAAAGTGATGGTGACTCAAGAAGTTTCATGGATTCGCGCTGTTCCCATTGGACTTTTTCGCTCAGTGAAACAGACTCCCTAAGTTTTACTGGGAAAACAGGACTCGAAAAAGCTTACAAAAAGTAAGTCTGGTCAGAAAAAGTTAGTGGTTCTAAAGGGTTTTTTTTTTTTTGAAAGTCTTACAAGTGGTCGGTAAGTCCAAAAAAGTGCAGTGCGAAGTGTGAATTAGGCTTTAGATTTCTGGGGCAGAGTGCCCGTTTATATTCAACAATAATTGACCAACATGGTATTTCGGATGTGTGTTGTATACTCTGTCGGGATGGCGTGTGATTACAATACCATCTGGACAAAATGCTACGTGATGAACTCAGCAATACGTTTGTGTCGGATCTAAAAAAAAATTGTTGCCTCAGATATGAGTCTGACTACTCGTAAAATAGCGAGTAGTAATTTAATAGATTTCCTTCGTGTTAACTGGCTGTAACCAAAATTATGCCTTTATACAACCAGAACAAAGATGATAAAAGATAATTAATAATAAAACAACAGAAAGCTGTATTATGTTTTCTATAATGTTTGAATTACACATAGTCACAACATTAGTCAAATGCATTTGAATTGCTTTAGGAATAACGTGATATATTTAAAATAGTCCTACGTGTTAACACACGATATAGCAGTGTCTCCCGCTAATCTAATAGAAACCCAGAGTGGAATTTGTTAAATTGATATTTGTTTTACTATACACGATCATACAAAATTTAATCTTTTTTGGGGTTTATATAACAGCTTCCCCCTCAAGGGTTGGATTTATCAAATCCCCTGCCACGTCTTTTAAGAACAGTTGCCTGTAAAAATCAAAGAAATTTCAAAAATAGTTGCAGACTCAAAAAATGGATTTCTTTCAAATTTTGCGTATGGCTATATCTTTGTTAAGAGAAATCAAATATGAAGTTTTATTTAATTTGTGCCTATATTTACATGGCAACGTGTAAATTTGTATTTTTGGCAATTCTTGTCATTTTTTGCTGTTTTTAAAAGTTAATATTAGTAATAATTCGATACAATATTTTAATATCATTATGTTTTGTTCATCAAAAATAAAAGGATGTGTGTATAAGGTCAATATATTGGGTATCTGTTGCATATTTTTACATGTTTTTTAGATTACGTACTTGGGAGATACCATGTTTTTAAAAAGGGGTGTTTTTTTCAAATTATGAAAAACTTCCAAATTTTAATTGCCCATAAACCTCAAAGTGGTGCTTTTTTAGAACTGATTTTCTACAAATAGGCTAATGCTCCCTTAGAGAATTATAGTTTAAAAAATGTTGGTAATTAAAAAACGTATGAGCAGTGTTTCCAGAAAAACTGTTATTTTTCATTAAAAAATTATAATAGTAAAATTTACCAGTTTGTTCCGCTGATTTATTCATAGATTCATTTGATGAGAACAATGATAAATGTGTTTCAATACCTTAAATTATATTGTGATAAAAAAAAAAACAATGTTTCCGGTATCACTGTTGTCAATTTTCTGTTTTAGCGGTATTTTAAACCCTTTAATTAAGGGTAGAGTTTATAATCAATTTCACTTTATACACACTAATTTCTGTCAATGGTGTAACCAGTTAGACACAGCACCTTAAACTGCCTGGGAATGCCAGTCCCGGAAAAAACACCCTCTCCTACCTAACCAACATCATGCAACACCCCTACCCCTTTTTGTCAGGACAAGTCAGGCATTAACGTGAAAAAAAATAAACCTAATATGTGGTCGTGGTGGGGGGGGGGTGCTAAGATTTGCAAGACAAGAAGTCGTATGTCCCATATGGTGGTCCGATATTAAGGGGTTTCTATGGCTTATTTTATTCCATTTTAGGGTCTATTATTAATGTGAAGCTCCCCTACCCCAGGCCCCCTGGCGCCACCTTGGGTTTTGTAAGTCATAAGTTACCAAAGGTAAGGTCAACCTAGAAATGGATACGTAAATAATCATTTGTTTTTCTGTCCCAAAGATGAATTTAATCCTCTCGCTGTGGATTTCACTTGTGTCCTTCGGCAAGGCACTGTATCTGCATTGCTTCTCTCCACCCAGGAGTATACATGGGTACCTGGTATTGTTAAATGCCAAAATGCGTTGATGTATCTGCTGCAACGCTATAGAATACTCCCACAGGGACCTTTAGTTTGTGTTCCATAGGCGTTTAATCCAGTGACTGGGGGTTGGCGTTAAGTGCTATATAAATCTAACATATTAATATTATTATTAATATTATTATTATTATTATTATTATTATTATTATTATTATTATTTAAAAAGTCCTACATGTGCACTAGAAAATCAGATAGTTACAGGAATTTGAATATAGACCTGATAATCAAACACTGTTGGACAAATCAGAATTAGGTTATGCTAAAAGACATTCAACTAACACTTGCATATTCCCATGGTAGTTTTTTTATCTTCTAAAGTCTAATCTTTTAATTAAATTTTCATTTGCTCCACAAGCCATCAGTCGACTATTATCTGCCATACAAAAAACATTACATTTAAAATCATCACTATATAATTGCAATGGCCAAAAAAAAATCATTAAAAAAAATTAAACAATAGATCAATGTAGCAGAGAAGTACAAATGGAGGAATTCTTTGCAGAAAACGGATAGACATTTAGAGAATATGGAAGAAATGAATATTTGAAACGTTCAGCTCTACAAGTAGGCAGTAAGAATTAAGGCTGATTGTTGTATTCCTAAGCGAGATAGATATTTAAGAATGTGATCATAAGACTGAACAATTGGACAAAAAGTTAATGGAGTGAATTATTTAAATCTTGTGTTGTACCTTGTATTACCATATTGAGCAAATAGGTGTGGATATGAAGAATGTGATGAGTAATGTGATAGAATTTTACTGAAAAGATATTCAATCAATCAACAGTAAATATTAAATACGCACCTTCACATTAAAAGGAAAGAAGAAAAAAACACAAGATTTTCAGAAACAACAAAAAGAATATGCTCAAAAGAAATTCCAAATAGTCAGTGTCAGAGGTTGAGAAAGACACGAGAATAGCTAGGGACGACGAGTGAGTTAGTTATTTAAATTATCAGAATATCTGAGCAAACGATGTAAAGTTATTTATTATTATATACACTGTAGGCTACTAAACGGTTGACAAGTCAGATGAAGATGTTTTTTAAGCTGCCGAAGAGGAATCGCCATAGACAACCTCCACATGTTTGTCCACGAAACAGTTGAACTTTAACATATTGTATTTAGCACAATAAACTTTTCATAGTGAATTCAACAATTTAATTGAGTCTTCCTAAGTTGAAAATCATAACTCGTCGTTGAAAACGAAATTATCATGGATTGCTTTTGTCAGTGTGGTGTTTGAATTTGTTTGGTATTCAGAAAGTTAAATTAAGTTGTTTGATTTACATGCAATGCAGAATAATATTGTGTTTAACATATTTGAAATAAACCTGGCAACACATGTTGTTATAATAGTAAAGTATAGTAATATTATGGTTACATGAATTATATTTTATATTAAAGCATTGTCCGTACAGTAAATAAATGTATATTTACAATATTTTTTAATGAACGAGAGCATCAATGATGCAATAGCCCACTTGACAATAGCTGACAATGTTTAAGTGCTGTCGGTGGGTTGAGGTTGTGTGGAATGTTGTTAAGCCTACGTGTATTGAGCATAAAAACGTTTAAAGTTATAATAGTTGTATGCATCATCATAGACGTTTTTTTTGTTATGTTCACTTAACAGTTAGGAAAGGTGTCATGTCGTTTACAGTGATATTAAAGGAAATATGGTTGTTGTAGTGGTTGTTATATACGTAACTTTGTGAAATATTTTGTACTGTAATTATGAAGATATATATAGTGGTTTATGATTTCAGTAGACAGTTTGGTGGGTGAATAGAATTTGTTGCATAGAAGTATTTCATTGTGGTCCTCTAATGAAGACATTTTCAGAAGTCGCATTATAATTACATCATGCAGCTTTTTACTGTGATTTTTTTTTATTACGGATCTAATATTTTGACTTTTGTATGCATTTGTATTATATCCAAACACATTAGGAAATTTGCCATGTTTATATATATAACTCAATGAAAAAGACGATGAGATGTCAACGAGTTGGTAGACTTAAGGCCAACTCAGACAGCGTCGGCCGACGCAGCCCGACGCGATTTGTTGTCGCGTCGGGTCTGTGTGAGTTGAACGCAGACGCGATGGTGTGCGTCAGGGGCAGTCGCGTAGTAGAATATTAAACATGTTTAATATTTCTCACAACGGCTTAAGACTGTTCCCGGCGATAAATCGGGTCGGGCTGCGTCGGCCGACGCTCTCTGAGTTGGCCTTATGTTTTAGTGATTAGCCATGTTAGTATATTTGACACATTTTTATTAAAATCTCATAATTATTTGTTGACTTGACAGGGGCAAATGTAAGCATACACTACGAGGCCATTCAACACAAATCAACTGCATCGTGTGTGATAAGACGAAAATAGTTAGTGCATCCTACGACAATAAACTGCGTGTGTGGGACTTCAATACTGTTGTGTGACAGAGAGGGCGGTCTTTAAAGTGTGTGTTACCATAAATTGAGATACTGTATATGCAAAAGTGGAGTGATTGCAATATTCTATATATACATACAGATAATATATATATATATATATATTGCATTATATTTGTAAACATCTATCTATCTATATATACATTATATATATCTTCATCATTACCATATGGACAGCGTCTACGAGTCAAGGTGACGACGCTGTCGGTGGGTTGAGGTTGTGTGGAATGTTGTTAAGCCTACGTGTATTGAGCATAAAAAACGTTTAAAGTTATAATAGTTGTATGCATCATCATAGACTTTTTTTTTGTTATGTTCACTTAACAGTTAGGAAAGGTGTCATGTCGTTTACAGTGATATTAAAGGAAATATGGTTGTTGTAGTGGTTGTTATATACGTAACTTTGTGAAATATTTTGTACTGTAATTATGAAGATATATATAGCGGTTTATGATTTCAGTAGACAGTTTGGTGGGTGAATAGAATTTGTCCCATAGAAGTATTTCATTGTGGTCCTCTAATGAAGACATTTTCAGAAGTCGCATTATAATTACATCATGCAGCTTTTTACTGTGATTTTTTAAAAATTACAGATCTAATATTTTGAATTTTGTATGTATTTGTATTATATCCAAACATATTAGGAAATGTGTCATGTTTATATATATATATATATAAATATATATATATATACATATATATGTTTATATGAGTATATGTACATATGTACATGTTTTTTTTATATTTATATATATTTACATATATTTATATACATATTTTATATATATATATGTATTTATAAAACGGCTCATTTTTTTTCTACCAACTAGACTCGTGCAGACGCATTTATTAGCCGCAAAGCTTACCATTTGATAAACACAATGTGGAATATACAAGCGATTTGCAATCTGATCAATGGCGAACACGGTTTCATAGGAAACCCACCTTAGTGTTAAGAGATATGATATAAAAACATAATTTTTCACATATTTCCCGACAATATTTTTGCAAAAAACTGTTCATACTTTAAATTTCCCAGGCCTTATCTTCCATATTATTTCAAGATTGGCCTAATCGCGTCACAAACGAAGGAAGAGATACAAAAACAAATGACTTCAAAAAACTCGCTCAGAATCATCATATTTATAAGCCCTCTCTTTCTGAGAGTGGGCTAAAAAATGCTGCTTTTTCCGGCAACAGTAATGCATATGCTTAGCATAGTGTTAAACTAGTCAGGTAAGTATATTTGTTTTGGTTAATAAATTATATTATACAGTATTTTATAGCGTTACCTGTTCAGTAAAAAGATGTATATTTACCTTAATTTCTAATAAAAAACAATGCTGTTTTCTGGCAATACAACACAGAATTAAGATTTAACATACTTAAAATGAGCCTGGCAACACATTTCTTAACATGTTGTTAGACTATTAATGTAACTATAGTAACATTATTTTGAAATAAATTTACGTTGATTTCTAGTGTTATATATTTAATAAAAAAATATATATTCTTTATTTTAAAAATGCCGTTATTTCTTGCAATACCGCATCCGCGTGTGTAAATTACCCACAACTTTTTTTTCTTGATTATTGTTTGGACAACTATTGAATATTAAAATACGAAAGATGGTTGATATGTTTTGGACCACTTTAGAAGATAGAGATATGTTTCTGAGGCATACTTAAAAAAAATATATATTTTATATATAGTGCAGCTTTTTTTAATAAGGTCTGAAAGTCAGTGTTTTTTCACTTCTGAAAATGTCCAAAATTGACAAAAACTGTAAAATTTAGATAATGGGTTGTTGCCATGACAACGAAGGCTATCAAATTTAATAATGTCATAAATATGCTTTTTACGCAAGTATCTATTCATGGTAAAAGTTTGAGAGAAATCCATTTTTTTGAAATCTGCCACAAAATCTTTGATTTTTATTGACAACCATTCTTAAGATACAGAAATGTGATTTAATTTGGTTTTTATCCTTTTGCAAGCGTTTATAAAGTTTTGTATAATAATACTACTAGTAGTACTAATAAAAAGCTTCCCGACAAGGGGGTTGGAGCTCCCTGACAAGGGTCCACCCCCTGTCGGAAAAGCTTAGCATCTTCCTCTCCGGTTGGGGAAATTTGTGTTGATTATGGTATTCTTTAATTTGATAACTTGATAGAAAAAACATGCAAGGTAAGATTCTCCCTGTCAGCGGTACTACACCTGTCGAAAGTACCAGCCCCTTGCGAGGGAAGATCGGTTGATCGCGATAGTATACAACGCCTCTCACACACGCTAGCACTGCTTCCTCTAAAGAGTTTTTAATCCTTAAAATTTGACAGCAAAGTCAGGCATACCTAAATCGTACTTTCGTCGGCCAAGATTTAATTTTTCCATGACGACCGTGCACGAAATTTCCTGACGACGTTGCTAGAAATTCCCCGACAGGTAGGTTGAAACAGTGGTCCAGAATTCTCCGACGGAGGTGGTGGGGGGGGGGCTTTGCCCTTCTGGACCTACGCTAGCACCGTCCCTTGGCCTAAGTTTTCTGGATACTAGATCTTTATGGTTGCCGACAATCCCTAATAAAAGGTCATGAGAAATTTGTTGGCTCTTTATTTTGACTCTATAATTGTGATGTGATGATGAAATTCACTATAAAAGTGTAATTTCCGGCCATCCATTTAGAGGTTTTTATTTTCTAATTTTTCACCTCAGCCACAACCATTTTTCACATGAGGTCATTGTGAAATCACAACTTTGAAATATAAAGTACATACTCAAAGACAATGTTTTTAAGCTATATTTTCTATGGTATATCACACATTATTAAAGATCTATGGTTGTCGAAAATCCCTGAGACCAAATATCATGAGAAATTTAGCGACGCGGTGTTTTGACTATATAATAATGATGTGTGTGTTTTCATACAAAATGTACGATTCTGGTAAACATCCATGTGAAAGATAAATATTAAATGATTAATATTTTTTTTTCAAGACTGCCTTATATATCATATGTATTTCAGGAAATTGAATAAAATAAACCGATCAAAACTAGCAATTTCCTTTTAGACTTTTATATATAGAGTCTGTTTCAATAAATTACAGAGAATCCAAATTTGGGAACGTTGGAATTAGAAAAGTTCAGGCTTTACTACTATTAAAAATTACTATTTATAAACAAACTTCAAATGAAACCATTAGTAGTAGTACGTGTCCTGGTTGGTATTTCAGGAATGTAATAATAATAAAAAATTATAGATTAAAAAAAAAAAAAAACTGCTATTTTTTTTTTTTTTTTTTTGTAATTTTTAAAATTTTACTAGTTTTCAACGTTTATTAATGTTAATATAACCATTGACTAAACAAAGGCACTTGGTTGGAAAGCAACACATTTCAAAGTCGAATTTACGAAGAAATATAAACTATATTTTAACCGATGTTGAACACACATTGTACTTGTCTATTTCTGCTTCAAATTTACATTTTATCGTATTTTATCCTATTTTGTTCCTGTAATTTGTAATCTTGATAATTAAATTTTTGACTATTGTAATTTTGTAAATGTACTTCTCATT
>NW_022699490.1:12859-22868 GCF_011630105.1 Anneissia japonica | reverse complement strand
ATTTTTTTTCATGTACATTATATATATATATATATATATATATATATATATATATATTTCAACTTTGCATTAACAAGATGTAGATTGTATGTTATTACTATAATGTTGAAAGCTAAACCAATTTTAAAGTTTATTGTTGTTGAAATAACGTTGTGTAAATAAACAGTATTTGCTGTAATGTTAACATTCCAAAGAGATTTCAAAGTTAATTCAGTTGAATAACAAAAATAGATTTGGTTGAACAATACAACATAATTTATTTAGATGTTGATTAAACATTAAACTACAAACAGTATTAAAACTTGACATTAAAAAGACGTTGAATTTATGTTGTTATTGCTATTTTAATATCTCAACCTGTTTTCAAAAATTATTAAATGTTGAAACAACGTTGAGTAAAAAATGAGTAGGCCTTATTGGATGAAAACCATAACACATTTTCAACGGTGATTCTACATTGTAATAAAAAACTATGTTTCAACTCAAAATTAAAAAAAAGCTGCATACACTTTTTTAATTACTGTATACTGTTCATTTCTCAAATAGATTTCAAAGTAAATTCAATATTGGAATAAGGTTAAGTAAAAAACTTAAAATTGGATAAAATTTATTATTATTCAAAACGATGATTATACGTTAAAATGCAAAATATATTTCAACTTAACAAAAGATGTTGAATATATTATGTTGTTAGTCTAATTTTAAAGTCCCTTACAGTTTTCAACCTTTATAACATTATGAATTAATGTTGAATAAACAATAGGTTTTTGGTGGGAAATTTCAATGTTGATTTTACAATAGAATACAAACTACATTTTTACTTGACGTTGCAAAGATGTTCAATTCAAAAATTTTTAACTAGGTTTTACCATGAATTCAATGTTGAAATAACGTTAAATAGCTAACTAAAACTTTGATTAAAATGGACATATTTTTAACGTTGAGCAAATGTTATCAACATGATTTCAACGTTTCAACGTTGAAATATCATTGTGTGCTTATTTAGTTACTTATAGACATCGCACGCATCTCCCATACATAATTTGGACTGGCTTCCCATTATTCACGAATAAAGTATAAAAGCCTCCTACAAACACTTAAAGCACTATGAATTCAACAGCCACTTACCTATTTGATCTCTCTCAATATGTTTCCTCAAGTTCTTATTTAATTCTTGCAGTACACCAGGCAAATCGTTCTAAAAATAACTGGTTTTTTTTAGAATGTCTCGACGTTTAGGTTTCAACGTCAACAGGAGAATAGTATCTGCACAGAGTCCAGACAGGGAAATATTTATATGATTGGAAAGTGAAGCTTGCTGCTGATTGGTGGAAAACGATGAAGTACACCTAGACAACCAACCAATCACTCGCGAGTGTTTTCAAAGGTATTAACACAGTTGGCAGTCACTGGATTTTTCACCTGAGATTTACTGAAGTATACCACAAAGACAGTCGGAAGCAGTCCAGCTGGTCCAGTTTTGGCCGGACCAATAATTTACAACTCAATTTCGTTTGTAAGCTAATTTCTACTTTCTGTGAGTCAAACACACATAACTTTCACATTCAGCTTTATTGAAAGTATGGAACAATTAAAATGATTTAATTTTTACAATAAAATTATTTTAACGTAGGATAGTTTAATAATATCTCATGAAATGTTCATAACCATCCTTATAGGACATATTTTCTGCATGCGCTATTTTCAAGCATATGTCAGCCTCAATGATCAGCTGTTCTTTGCTTCGTCATGAGGGACCTATTGTTCGATTAGAAAAATAAATAGATAAATCAATAAAATTTGATTTTCGGCTAACTGAGCGGATTAAATTGATATAAATGCAGCTGATCGGGTATAGGGGTGTGAGTGCAGACAGTGCGATCGCACCCTCTAAATTGTATTATGAAAAATATTTTTTGTATTGTTTTTATGAAACTGGTCAGGTTTTTAAAGGTATGAGAGCATTTTCCGATTTCTGAATAATTCATTAAATTTTACTAAACTCTCATACGCATTATAGAAAAAAATATGTGCCCAAGGTGATATTTCGACAGACCACACACTTGAGCCCCATCATAGTTGAGACTGAACAATCTTATGACTATCACCTCTAAACTCCAGTGGCGAAATTTGGTTCCAATGGGCCCTTTTTCGAGAGTACAGTCATCACACAGGATTAAGAATGCTATATATAGAAAAATAATGACCAAATCACAATTAGTTCTTTAAATAATGAAAGATAGTGTATTGAAAATAAATTTCCTATCATTTCCATAATTATATGAAATTAGATGCTAATTCCTTAATGAATAAATAAAGTGTAAGAAATACGAACACGTTATATAATGCATACGAATAACAATGATTACAAATCTCTTATATTTATACAAGTTGACGGATGTTGTTAGATTAGTACTTATAGTTGATGGATATTGTGAAATACATAAAACTGTGTGGCTCAATTATTTTAAACATGTGTTATGAATACAAAGGCTACAATTATATGCTATGCATTATTTAGTAAACCTATTAAATGTCTTTTGAATTAAGCCAGGTGAATAGATTAGACTTTCAACTAACAGACTGTTGGTGGGTTCCGGCCCGTTGTCACCCGGCCTTTTGCAGTGGATGCTTAGTTTATTTTGTCATTCTGATCGGATTTTCTCTACTGTTCCGTTTTAATTTTAAATAGTTTTGCATTATGTGGCCGTTTGCTGTTTTATGGGTTTTTCCCATTTGCCTTTTAAAAGTTTATATATTATTAAAGAATCTCTATTGAGATCCAGCGGGCCGCCACTGATGCACGGTAGAGATTGCATCTTTAGATCTCCGAACTTATTCACAAATTCACGGACTAGTGCTGTTTCGTAAGAATTTCGTAGGACGCGTTAAGAATGACAAAATATTCTCTGTATCTACTGGAACCGAGCCGCATAGCTTGTATTCCACTATTTGCATTCACACATGGGCTGTGTATATATATTGCCTTCGTTTAGCTCTGTAATCATTAGTGGTCGTTGGACTAGTTTGGGCCCTACCTAAGCTGGTCGAACGTTTCGTTTGGGTCTATACCCTAGCTGCACTGATGAGGCCTAGGAGGCCAAAACAGATCTGTCTGCAGACTATTGGGATTCCTTCCAGTGGATGCTTGACCCTGTCTCTTATACACATCTAGATGTGTATAAGAGACAGGATACTAAGAAAACATTATATATATATATAATATATATATATATATATATATATATACATTATGTAAGTCTAAATACATACAAATAAAGATAGAACGCTAATCAGGAAGCTACTTCAAACGTGTGCCTTTCATGAATTGTCGTTAAAATTCTGCCAAACAATCCATTCATTATTCAGTACACATAGTTAAAGGGCCTATGTTGGCAAAAAGGCCGGGTGGCAAAATGCCCAGTGGCAACGGGCCTAGGTGGCAAAAGACCGGGTGGCAAAAAGGCCGGTTGGCAACGGAACTAGGGTGGCAGAAGGCCCGATGGCAAAAGTCCTAAGGTGGTAAAAGGCCGGGCGGCAACAGGCCAGGTGGCAACGGGCCTAGACCAATAATAATAATAATAATATTAAGCCATTAACAATATAAACAAACACAAAGTTAGGTAGGCCTAGATACAAATGTAATGCAGAATTTGTTGAAAATGTTTGTTAGAAGTAAGATAAGCATTAAGCTGAATCATTGCCGCTTTTTCAACAACCTTTGAGCAAAAAGGTAGGTTAGGTCTGTAGTTGCTCAAAACATTTACATTAAGGCCAGTTTTCTTTAAAACTGATTTAACCACAGCGCACTTATAAAAATCTGGAAAACACCAGATGATAATAAGGTATTTACAAGCTTTGTAATCAAAGGCAAAATAGTATTAATATGCTTACAGAGCAGCTCGGTTGGACAGTCATCAATACTTGATGATTTAGATAAGCATTTCCTAAGCAGAGATAATGTATCCACATCTGAGATAGATGAAAACTCAGAAAAAGCCACAGAACAGTGAGTATCATAGGTGGGATCACCAGGACAAGGGTCCGATGTGTCAAGCTCATGGCGAACATCAGCAACCTTTCCAACAAAAAAGTTAGCAAACCTATTAGCTAAATCTTGAGGACAATCAAAATCTGGCAGTGATTTTTGTTTCGATTAATTAGACAATTCAATGCATGAAGACATGGGCAAGATTTAATCATTTCATCATGGGACCATGAACAACTATTTTGTAAAGTTTCATTTAGACTCATTTATTTTTCTTTGAAACTAGGTTAAATCTTCTAAAAAGATTCAGTCAGATTAGTTGGTCAGCTTTTGGTATAATCATGTCTAGGACGTTTTCCTTTGAATAATCCTCATATCCACACCCTACTCCGGGTCGTCACCAAAATTTATAATTTCTTTCTTGGACCAGAAATCTGGAAAGTTGAATTTAGATCCATTGATAAATATTTTGAGATATTCAGGTCTGGGACGTTAGCACTTTAAATGACCCTCAAAATTCAAACCCAAATTCGGATCTTCACACATTTAATTAATGTCTTCCTTGTAACTTGGTTAAACTTTCACGATAATTTCGTTCAAATAACTTGATCAGTTTTTGAAATATTTGGTCTGAGACGTTTTCCTTTGAATAATATTCAGGGGCGGATCCAGAAGTTTTGTTAAAAAGGAGAGGCACAACATATTCAGAATAGATAAGTGAATCTAACTAATTTCATAATATACATTGAAATTTCAAAATGCAGTGGCAAAACGGAGGGGGAACAACTGCCCCCTACTGGGTAAATTTATGGTCAAATAACTACTATTAAGGGGACACTTTTTTCTATTGTATTACAACAATACAACAGTTTCAAAATAAAAAAAAACTCACTCAATTTTATATATTGACCCATTTAGAGGAATTTATTAAGGAACTTTTATTACCTTTCTAACGAAGAATGGCAAGGGGGAGCTTTCATTAGACTACGTAATAATAATAATAATTCATAATAATAATAATAATAATAATAATAATAATAATAATAACAATGAGAACCCCGTCATAGGCAATAGTAGCGACCTTCATATAGCGTTTGACCTCATTGATGTTTGTCAATCGGTTAGACGGCCGAGTTCCCTGCAGTAGGTGTGCATGGCTTTGCATCAGAGCACTCACTCAGAATGCTCTTCCAAGTTGGTCGGGCGCTAGTAAATGGTGATCTCACATCCAGTGAGGATGTCGCTAGAGGTCACTCTTATAACAGTAGCATCAAAAAATATCTCAGTGAACCAGTAACAATAAATAAATTAACAAATGCATTATCACTTTCGTTTTCAAGAAAAAGATATATGACACCAAGTTTAAATGACATCTTAAATATACCTAAATAAAACCCGAATACAAAAAAAAAGTCTGGCAGAAATGTTGAAACAACTGCACTTTTCTTAAAGCAATAATCAACCAAATTTGGGTTTTAGAGTTTTATTGCGTGTTTATAGGCTTTTTATAGGGTTTACTATAGTTTCTAAAAAGTTATAGAGAGTTTTAATAACATTTTTTATAGAGCTTGTATAGAGTTTTAATATACTTTTTAAATAAGATTATTACAAATTTTTAAGAGAATTTTTTTTTCTCTTTCTCTCTCTTGTAGGAGTCGCACACAATAGTAATAATAATTTGGATTTGTAAAGCGCAAAATACATAGGTCTCCATGCGCTAAAAACACACATTAAATAAAGTAATATTTGTTTTTCATTTCATAATAAATATTACCCAATAATATAATGATAACAAACTTAAATCAAGCACCTAAAATCCAAACATTGCAGTTACCAGTGTAAAATACAACTAGAAATTATTATTATTTTTGTTCTCATTTGCAATAAATATAGCTTGAAAAGAATATAAAATTGAATTATTTAAAACATAGAATATAGAACAATAAATACAAATGTTGAATAAGTAATAAAACAGTAAACACATGCTTGTATGTATAAATTAAATTTAAAAGTTTTTTTTAAAAACTCATATATATCAACGGTTGGTTAATTATATTTACATGAGTTATTGTTATTTTTATTGTGTTGTTGTTTTTGTGATAAAAAGTTAACATAAACAATATGGTAGCTAAACGAATATTACATGTAAATTTTTTTTTATATGTTTGTTCACCTACAAACCCTATTGTCTTTTCCGAAGGGATGGAGCTATACTTCCCCGACGGTGGGGCTATAGCCCAGCCCCCCCTCCCCCACTTCTGCTTTAGCCACCACTATGACTGCTTTTGGTGCTGGAAGAGTAAAATATGTTGTTGGCATGACCTACTAATATTGCTCCTATCAACAATTCTTTCTTGACTGAGATAATATTTGAATTAAAGCGTCTACAGACTTGTAAAAAAGTCATATCACGGTAGCTTGCAATTTTCCTATTTTTTCATTTGAAATAACCGTCATTGATATAGGATATGGCAAGTAAGCAGTTATTAGTTTTGTGTCTAAGGCAGTCTATAAAATACAGTAGCATCAATGTGTCTGTCATGTAAAGCATCCTGATAATGTTTAACGTTTAACAACCAATTTTTTAAACTGCATTCTCCAAATGGATGTGCCCATGTGCTAATAGATGACTTGATTTTGCCAAACGATAATATCTATCACAGACACATGGTTTATTGCCAAATTTCTTTCGATGTCATATTAATTGGTATTTCTTTGTTCTTTGGTTTGCACTTTACTATACCTTGAAAACCATATCTGTCGAATTTTTAACAAAGTTGGACTGTTTTATCTGGTTTGTAATCGTTAATCTGTGTCTTGGATGCTGTCATTATTTATGATTGATATATTGATCATGTTAAACTCTAACCATTAGCAAAGATAAGGAAACAACCTCTGTCTTTGTTCTATTAACTTGATACGTTGTCCACAATCCCACAAGTATGTTTTGGTATTGCCAAATGGTAAAAATACCAATGAAGTAGATTCAACTCTTATTTTTTGGAAAAAAAAAATTACCCACAGTGAACAAAAAAGTAGTATGCGCATTCCTTGTTCTACTGTCTTTGCCGATTAAAAATGGCTGCACATAAAAGTCAAAGATTTGGTGGCAGACGTCAAAAAATGGATTTCTCTCAAATTTTTACCATGAATAGATACTTGGGTAAAAAGCATATCTATGATATTTGTTACATCTTAAAAAGAAATAGTGTAAAAAATTCAGTTTGGAAGATACCATTATTTACAAAGGGGGTTTATTTCTCAAAATATGTTTTTTTAAGTATGCCTCAGAAACATATCTGTAACTTCCAAAGTGGTGCAAATATATCAACCATCTTTCGTATTTTGATAATCAATAGATGTCCAAACAATAATCAAGAAAAAAAATCAACGTCATTTATTTCAAAATATTGTTACTATAGTTACATATAAAGTCTAACAACATGTTAAGAAATGTATTGCAAGGCTCATTTCAAGTGTGTTAAATCTTAATTCTGTATTGTATTGCCAGAACACACCGTTGTTTTTATTAAAAATTAAGGTAAATATACATTTTTTTACTGAACACTTAACGCTATAAAATACTATATAATATAATTCATTGTAGTTATAGTAATAATAAGGTAAGAACTTATATAGCGCCAATTATAAAACCGAAGTAATTATCAGTGGCGCTTCATGTTATTGTTGGAATAAGTGCGTTTTGAGTGATTTTTTAAATAAAGCAATTGATGTTGATTTTTTAATGTGAAGTGGTAGTGCGTTCCAGAGTGTGGCTGCAGCAAATGAAAATGATCTGTGTCCAAAGGTCTTAGTGTTGGTGCGAGGGACAGAAATTAAATTGAGATCAGATCAACGTAGGCAACGGCCAGGCACATATTTGGGAGGAAGTTGATTAATGTATGCGGGTTGATTGAGAATCAGTGACTTATAAGTCAGTAAAAGGATTTTATATTGAATTCTGGCATCAATTTGCAACCAATGAAGTTCACGTAAAATGGGGGTAATATGAGTGCGTCTGTTAGTAAATGTTAGTATGCGTGCAGCAGAATTTTGTAGTCGTTGAAGCCTGTTAATTTGGATTTTAGGAATGTTAAATAAAAGAGAGTTGCAATAGTCAAGTCGGGAGAAAATGAAAGCGTGAATAATCAGAGCCGTAGTTCGTTTTAATAAGTATTTTCTGATAAGTGCTATATTACGTAGATGAAAGTTAACAGATTTTATGAGTTTACCAATGTAATTTTGCATGGAAAGCTTAGTTACCTGACTGATTTAAAATCATGTTAATGAAATGCGTTACTGTTGTTAGAAAAAGCAACATTTTTTTCATTAAAAAATATTGTAAATATACATTAATTTACTGTACGGATATAATGCTTTAATATAAAATATAATTCATGTAACATATAATATTACTTTACTTTACTATTAACAACATGTGTTGCCAGTTTTATTACAAATATGTTAAACTCAATATTATTCTGCATTGCGTGTAAATCAAACAACTTAATTTAACTTTCTGAAAACCAAACAAATTCAAACACCACACTGACAAAAGCAATCCATGATGAATTCGCTTTCAACGACGAGTTATGATTTATGGTTGAATTCACCATGAAAAGTTAATTGTGCCATATACAATTGCATGTTAAAGTTTTTATGTTTTTTCTTGTTTTCCTTTAATGTGAAGGTACGTATTTAATAAGTGTTGAATATCTTTTCAGTAAAATTCTATCAGATTACTCACACTTCATATCCACACCTATTTGCTCAATATAGTAATACATGGTACAACACAAAATTTAAATATTTCACTCCATTCATTGTTTGTCCAATTGTTCAGTCTTATGATCACATTCTTAAATATCTATCTCGCTTAGGAATACAAAATTCAGCCTTAATTCTTACCGCCTACTTGCAGAGCTGAACGTTTCAAATATTCATTTCGTCCATATTCACTAAATGTCTATCCGTCTTCTGCCAACAATTCCTCCATCTGTACTACTCTGCTACATTGATCTATTGTTTAATTGTTTTATGATTTTTTTGGCCATTGCAAATATATATTGATGATTTTAATACCTTGTATGGCAGAAAATAGTCGACTAATGCCTTTTGGAGCAAATGAAAAAATTTAATTAAAAGATTAGACAAGATATAAAAGCTACCATGGGAACATTAATAATGACTCTAAAATCGAATAAAATAAGCCATTGAAACCACTAAATGCTGTAATCAGACCACCATCTGGGACATAGGACTTCTTGTCTGGTAAATATTAGCACACCCCTACCACGACCACATATTAGGTTAATATTTTTTCACGATAATGCCTGGCTTGTCCCGACAAGAAGGGGTAGGTGTGTTGCATGATATTGGTTAGGAAGGAGAGGGTGCTTTTTAGGGACTGACATTCCAAGGCAGGTAAGGTGCTGTGTCTACCTGGTGACACCAGTGACAGAAATTCGTGTGTTTAAAGTGAAATTATTATATTAACTCTACCCTTAAAAAGGTTTTAAATACCGCTAAAACAGAAAATTGAAAACATTGACATTGCAATTTTTTTTTATCACAACATTATTTAAGGTATTGAACAATATTCTAATTAAAGGAATCTATGAATAAATCAGCGGAAAAAATTGGTAAATTCTATTATTACAATTTTTTTAATGAATGACAGCTTTTCGGCACCACAGCTCATACGTTTTTAATTACCCATATTTTTTAAACTGGAATTTTCTAAGGGAGTATAAGAACTGCCTATTTGTTAAAAATCAGTTTTAAAAAATCACCACTTTGAGGTTTATGGGCAATTAAAGTTTGGAAGTTTTTCATAATTTGAAAAAAAAGAAAAACACCGCTTTTTAAAAACAAGATATCTATCAAGTACGAAATCCGCAAAACATGTAAAAATATGCAACAGATACCCAATGTATTGACCTTATACACACACTCATTATCTTTGATGAACAAACCATAAAGATATTAGAAATATTGTATCAAATTATTACTAATATTAAC
>NW_022699490.1:6626-12821 GCF_011630105.1 Anneissia japonica | reverse complement strand
TGGTTGTCAGCGCATGCCGTACCGCATCTGTCTCTTATACACATCTAGATGTGTATAAGAGACTAAGTAAGCAGAACAGAAATAACATTCTTCACAAGGTTACTACTTTGAAGCATAAATTTTATTTATAAAACCAAATTTTCGGGAGCGCCTGCTCCCCTCTTAAGCGTTACAATTGAAATGACTCAAAATAGCACTTAAAGACTAATTAAACAGCATAGGCTTAAATGTATATGGCAAATAACAATCAATATAAACTTATTACAGATCAGTGACAAATAGAGAAATAGCAGTGGTGGGAGAATATGGGCCAGAATAAACAGTTTAGAGGTGAAAGGTGAAGTCAGCTAGAAAATCAAGATCTTTGTTAAGGCCATGAGTGTGAGTTTTAAGCTTGATAATCCAGGAAAGTTCAGAAAGGCGGCGATGATGAGTGGAGTTGAAGTTAGAGTCGATAATGGTAACACGCAGATTGTTGGGCTACGGTTTTGTCAGGGGCGTTGGGCTACGGTTTTGTCAGGGGCGTTTTTCCTAATGTCGTGTTTGTGTTGGTTAATGCGGAATCTAAGGGGGTTCATGGTTTCGCCAACGTAATTGCCTTTGTTACAAATATTACATGTTATTAAATAAATTATGTTGTGAGAATCGCATGTTAGGTTGGGAGGTTTTATGGAGTGGTTAGTGATACGAATGGTCTGATCGGTGATGAGGATTTAATCCTAATTAATTCAATAATCGTATCCGCATTGTCTTAAACTATCACCCCCTCAACCGAACTATTGCCGGTTCTATTCGGAAGGATTTCCTTATCATCCAACAGGATCCTTCCATTAACCATCTTTTGACCGACCCCCCTCTCCTAGCCCAACGCCAGCCCCCAACCTCCGTTCCATCCTTTCCCCCTCACTTTTAACTAGCCCCATGTCCAGATCTACAGGCAACCACCTATGCAACAAGCCCCGATGCAAAATTTGTAAAAAACATAAGTATGGCAGTTCACTCAGTTACCATACTCAAACTAACGTGTAGAAATCTGCATATCTATCTCCAGTTTACCGACTGGTGGTATTGTGTCGAAAAACCTATAATGGTCTGGTGTAAGCAGGAGTACCTGGGACCTGTTGTGGATCGACAGAAAATGTTCCTACACATGGGACAATTGGTTTACTCCCTCGTTTCTGTTAATATTATTGTCTTTATTTCTACTGCCGACGTCAGTTACCACTGTAACTGTTGGTATTTCCAATCTGGGAATGTGGTTGTGTGTGACCATATGTTCCAGTGATTGCTGATTTGTGCATGTCTCACAAGAACCCATGTTGGCTCTAGTTCGTACACCTTTAATTATATTTTTCATCCTCATTTAATGTTCACCTAAGCGGTCAAACTTTTTACTATTGGTCGCAATGACCACATAATAAATCTACAAGGTGAGTGTTTGCTCATGGAATCTTGTTTTTCTGATGCACTAATTCTCTCAATTTATGTTTGAATTATTTATTACAGTTGTGTGTGCTCATATTATCTGATCTTCTCCTATAGACCACTGACATACAGAATCATGACAAAGCGCCTTTTTAATTTCCCTTTGGTACTTCACATGTGTTGTCCTTCTGTCTTCATGGTCTAAGAGAGGTATAGTTCCACTTGGAATATAACCATTAGACAGGTTAATTTGTTGATAGGTTTGCAATTAAAACTTGGGTTTTGCAATGAATAATTGGCATTACAAACAACTAAGCAGTTTGTGTTAGAAATTTGTCGGCCATTTCGAAATTCAAAATGGCCACCATTACTGATCCATGTGTATATTCGACAGCTTTACATTGAAAACACAGGGTTTGGCTACCTAAATCATGTTGACCTGCTCTAATGGCAGTTATGTTTTTTATTACTGTGAAAATGGCAGCCATTTTGAAATTCAAGATGGCCGCCATTTATGATCAGTGAGAATATCTCCATTGGACAGGTTGACATTGAAAATATAGGGTTTGCTACAAAAATCAAGATGATACCTACTCTAATAGCACAGTTACTGCTATTGTACTTTCAAACTGTTAATCATTTTGAAATTCAAGATGGCTGCCATTTTTGGTTTGTGAGAATGTCACCATTGGACAGGTTGACATTGAGAACATAGGGTTTGGCACCAAAATCATGTCGATACCTAATCTAATAGCGCAGTTATAATTATTTTTACTGTATAAATGGCGGGCATTTTGAAATTCCAAAATGGCCGCCAAGACAATCTCGGAAAAATAAACCATTGCATTTTTGGATTCAGCATACCGAAAATATCCGGAAAATGCAATAAAATTGCTTTGGGCAAGCCTATTTCGCAAACCTGTTTTTTTTTTTTTTTTTTTTTTTTTTTTTTTTTTTTTTGACATTAGGTTTCTCACCAATAATTCAGAGTGACGTTCAAAGGTCCACCTGCGCGGACCTAATAGTATATATCAGATTGTTCATGCGTACTGTATATATTTACAAACAGAACACGAAGCTCAAAAATAGATATTAATTCACACAAAGGTTAAAAGTTCTACGGGACAAGGGTGAGTATTGGTCTGATTGTGACTGATGCAGCTCAAAATCCTTAAAATAAAGGCGTGCAATGCGAGAATTTTTGGTTTAGCATATTGCACTTCCTAAGAAGTGATTATCGATATGAAAGGAAAAGTAAAGGAACTATAACGACAAGATCACGATGGCGCTGCATTGTAGCTTGTCAACAGCTAAATAAACATATTGGCTCCGGCCCGTTGCCACCCTGGCCCGTTGCCACACGGCCTTTTGCCCCCCGGCCTGTTGCCACCCGGCCCGTTGCCACCCTAGGCCCGTTGCCACACAGGCCCATTGCTACCCGGCCTTTATCCACACTAGGCCAGTCGCCACCCAGGACTTTTGCCACCCAGCCTTTTGCCACCCGGCCTTTTGTCATCCGGCCTTTTGCCACACAGCCCGTTGCCACCCGGCCCGTTGCTACCATAGGCCCGTTGTCACACAGGCCCATTGCCACCTTTTGGGAATTTCGAATATTTATATTATTTTGGTGGGCCACGAATTCATGCTGACAAGGAATATTGGCAGGAGATACGCGAGACCAGATATGGTTAAACATTAAGTTTTTCAAACAGGTTTATGTTTTAGGCAGCAAAAAATAGGTGTATAATTATATACTGACCTTTTCTACCGGAGTTTTAAATTGGAACTACGTTGGATTGTTACCAAATAAAATAGAGGAAACATTTCAAGATGCTAAGGATTTATTTAAAATATTCCAGACAGGAAACAAAAGAGTCTTGGCACACACCTTTAAAACATTATTACTCAGTTTATTGCACCCAGATGCTTTATGAACTTTGACACAAGAAAGAGCTTTAAAGGGATTTATTCTGAATAACTGGTAATGCCAATTTATTTATTTATTTTCATTTCAACTTTATTTACAGAGGGTAGACATTTCAGCTGAACAATTGGTGTTCATGGGACTTCTTTAAATTGTCAATGCCAGTGAATCTAAAGAGGCTAGTTATAGATAAAAGCTTTGAAAAACAGAATGAAAATTATCAAACAAAATGTTATCAGTAGAATTCTCCTTGACCTGCTTGACCTGGTCCTTATAAGTTCTTACAGAAGGATAGGAAGATGACTTTAATGACCGAAAAGATTTGAACTTGCTCTTATGTTGTCGGACAGTGAACGAATGTAAAGCGAATAGATTTTTGCCAATGTTTTAAATCGATTTTTACTCTATTAAATTCATTTTTATACTGTATTAGTTTATATCTTTTCAACATTTGAAACAATGGTTTGCTTCCTCCTCAATAATGCTGTTCTAATTGCATGGTCAAACCAAGGTGGCATTTTTAATTTTTTTGGAAGTCAACAACATAAGACCACCATCCGTTTGTCCATTTTTTCTATACTTCATATAGTAAGCCCAAGACAATATAGTTTTGCATTAGATACATAAGCATAATAGCCATGTTTTAGAGAAAAAAGAAAAACAAATGAATTACATAAAAATGACCTTGTTATTCGGAGTTACATACGTTCATTTTGTTTTTATGCTTCTAATATTCTTATAGTAGAACCTGGGTTAGTTATTTTAGTTACCATGATTTTCTTATAAAATTGTAATTGTGACTGTTTGAGTTGGTCACTTATCCAGGAGTGACTTCAAAGTCTCTGAATTTAGCAGGTACCAGCTTGAAAGTGTTGAACCATAGCTGGACTTAACTTGATTGGCCAACATCCCTCCGAAAGTGTTTGAAATTTGTATTGAAGACCAATATATCATTGACCCATTTTACGCGTTAATTCAAATTATGTGGATCCATTTTTGCAAAAAGTTAATCCATCTTACGCAAATATATGAATAATCCGGACGCATTTTCTTTAAATTTGACCAATTATACGCAAAATATGAGAAATCAATGACCCATTTCTCAAAAAGTGGAATCATTCTTTGTGGACCCAATAGACAAATTGTATGGGACTGTCCTAACTGTTCGAATAAGCTGGCTACGGAATTGACCACATGGCTGGTCATCGTTAAAGGTCATTGTGTGTACAAACGTGAACTAATCAACGGTTGAGCCTAAAAAACTGATATTTTTAGGAAAATATCCATCAGAAAACACGAAATGACGACAATTGAATACGAACAAGCAAAATGTTTTCTTCTTATCGTGTTCACAAAAACCTTGGACGTTAGCAGATCCCTAGGAAGGGCCCATTCTGTCTAGTCTAGGCATGATGACAATGATGATAGTGTACACGTATTCCTTGTATACCTTCTGGTAGTGGTACGTAGAATTACCGGGCGTACTACTAGGGTGTTACCTGGGGCCAAAAACAAAAGTAGAGAACAATAAAATAAATAAGTAGCTTGTTCTGGTAGCTATTTCTAATTAGTCCTTCATTTTAGCGGTGATAATGGTAATGGCATTGGCAACTTTTTATTATTTGTGTATTTATACAAATCCCCATTTTTAATTTTATTATTATGCACAAACATTTTTTTTTTAAATATTCCAAAAGTTGCATCCTACGTCTCTAATCCATTCTCTAATCGAGGTCCAGCATCACAGGACTCACGTACAAAGCCCATCAATGTGACTGGCACGCCGTCCGGACTGCTTCAAATCAGCCTGCCAGAATTTGACACATGGTCGATCCGCTCGTGTCTGTCCGAAGTCGATCCAATCCTCTAGATTCAGCCTGGCCCTACTAACGACTCGGTCGAATATGGAACACCGAGATACATATAATATTGTCAGTGTGTGAAAGTCTGAGGTTAATCGGTCCAGTAGTTTTTGAGTTTTGAGCGCAGAAGGACACACACCAGACAGGCACGCACTATTGCAATCTCCTAAACATTTGTTCAATGTACTTTACATAGAGAGAAGATAAAATACAATATTGAAAATATGAAACATCGTTTATTCAAACAGGATTATGGAATTTGTTTAAATTGTTTTCATCTAATTATAACATACAATATTATATTAAAAGCAAATTCCTGCACTACAAGGACAATAATCCAACATTTGGTAAATTGGGCCAAATATGCTCTTGCATCCTTTTAGCAGAAAAATATTCTCGTCGCAATCGAGATGCCAGAAATAAAAAAAAGCATAAATCGGCTATGCAAAAGCCATGTACTGCATTTCACTTACTAAGATAATGGAATATCACGCACAAACCAAAAAGGTCTGCGCAAAGCAATATTTTTTAATTAAAAATTATTAAGAATTTATGGTGATGTTATAATAAATATGGCGATTCTAAACAAATTAAATCAAAAACAGAATATGCTTGCGTCTGCTTCATCAACGCATTATGTTTATCCACACCTGCTTGTCTACAGCATTTTGAACAAACAGTACATTGCATAAATTATGACGCAGTCAGGGAAATTAATATGAAAACTTTTTAATAGACTTTTTAATAACGTTGGTTTAATGAGAAATTATTGTTCATTATCAATTTGTTAAGAAAATCTAATATCATATCATATTTCATCAAAGTTAATGTTGAAGCTGTTTTTGATCGAAAAAATAACCATATATATATTATATATACATATTATATATATATATATATTATACATATTATATATGTTATATATATCATATATATTATATATATATTATATATATATTATATATATATTATATATACATATAT
>NW_022699490.1:5393-6291 GCF_011630105.1 Anneissia japonica | reverse complement strand
TTTTAAAAATTTGATATGACCTTGACCCTGTCTCTTATAGACATCTAGATGTCTATTTGCATTCACAACTGGGCTGTGTATATATATTGCCTTGGTTTGGTTCTGTAATCATCAGTGGTCGTGGGACTAGTTTGGGCCCTACCTAAGCTGGTCAAACGTTTCGTTTGGGTCTATACCCTAGCTGCACTGATGAGGCCTGGAAGGCCGAAACGTATCCGTGTGCAGATATTGGGATTCCTTCCAGTGGATGCTTAGTTTATTTTGTCATTCTGATCGGATTTTCTCTACTGCTGTTCTACTGTGAGATTTTTTTTATTGTAAGTTCTACAATTTCTTGTTATTATAATTTTAAAACTCGGTGACTATTATGTGCGGCACATAGTCAGAGTCTGCGTATGTTCTAAGATAAACTCTTGTTGCGCACGTGCATACTACAAGGTCAAGGTCATATCAAATTTTTAAAAATAGCTATGAAATTATAATTATATTTCCACATTATTGTATGTTGTGAGATTGTTGTCTGTTGCACGTGTGCATTATGCTACAATGTCAAGGTCACTTACGGTACACGTTATACTGATAATTTGCTTTATAATATTAAAACTAGGTGGCTTATTGCATTGTATGTAGTCGAAAAGTGACGTATGTTGTGAGAGTATAAGCTAAGATTTGCACGACGACGCGACGCCAGAGCAAAATCACTCATGGCCGTCCTACCTTGCGTCCTACGATTTCTGCATAGATCTAGCCATATTGCGTACTGTATTAAATCCAAGTGACGAGGGGAAATGAGCGTTAGCGCATGTGCTTAAAACTGTGTGGTTAACTGCTATGTATATGCAGCATATGTTGTCAGACTGTTTCCTGTTGCGCTCGTGCATAATGCTACCAGCGGTGG
>NW_022699490.1:0-5283 GCF_011630105.1 Anneissia japonica | reverse complement strand
GTATAACCAGGCGTTACCGAGTTTGATTATTATAAACACAAGTATTTGTAAAACTTGTATATGACCTTTACCTCGTAGTACCATACACGAGAGCAATAAAAAAAAAATCACAATATAGGCCTACGTTTATGTGGGACCAAATACAACGCAATAAGCTACCAAGTTTTAAAATTATAAGCGCAAGTATTTGTACAACTTGTATATGACCTTGACCTCGTAGTACCATACGCGAGCGCAATAAAAGAAAATCTAAATATACGCTTATTTTGAATAACTACAACCCAGTAAGCCAACAAGTTTAAAAATTCAAATTCTAATTACAAGTAAAATGTGTTTATGACCTTGACCTTGTAGTATCATGCACTCGCAAAAGAAAAAAAAATATTGCATTAGTTGATTTGGCAGTACGTACGACGTAACGTGCGCAGTAAGTCACCGAGTTGGAAAATTATAATACAAATCATTTGTAAAACTTGTATATGACCTTGAACGTGTAGTATTTTGTCATCCACAATATGCAATATTCCAAAATATGTGTATATATCCATTAAAAGTGAAAAAGTTGAATGAAAAAAGTTATTACAAAGTGCGACAGATTTTATTACAAAGTGAGACAGCTTTGCGTATTACAAAGTGTGGCAGGCAGCTATTACAAAGTGCGACAAGATAAGATAAGATTTATTGGTTCTCTCTTTTATAACAGAGGAACACTCTTCACTCTCGCGCAGGAGAGGTTCGACCCATACAACAGTTACAAAACAACGACTGACAATATATAAAAATGAATTATTGAAAAGATAAATGAGTAAAGAAAAAATACTGGACAAACAAAACAAATGTTACTCTCATTATTATGTAGTAATTAAGGAATAACTTAATGTACAAAAAAAAAAAAATAGAGAATTCAATTACAGAATATAAAGTAAATAAATAAATAGAAATTACAAAAAATATAAGTTTATAAGTACAGTAAATAACATAAAAATTAAATATTGGTGGTAATGTTTTTCATTAGTTCAGTTCTTTCAGTCATGGCTTTTGTTAAATATGTTTTACAATGGTTATCAAATATGTTACAAATTTCAATATTCTGGTATGCGTCAAAAATATTATCTAAAAGTAAGTGGCGCCTAAATTCACATGAACCTTCTAAGAAAATGTCCCAAAAGTACCTATTAATTTTACATAAGTCAGTATTCACATTTTCAAAACATGCATTTCTTATAGAGGATAGAACTTCACAATCAAATAGAAAATGGTCGACCGTTTATAATTCTCTTTTTTTGCAATTAATACAATGGCCTGGGTGCGTATCTGACCATGCCCGTTTTCTGCCTTCAAGATCTAGAACATTAGTTCTAGCTTTTAAACTTTAAAATTAAATTTTTCCAAAAGTAGTATTCTAAATTTGGTATATTTTTGTATTCAATGTAATCCTTCAGTGATGATGTTTTAGTTGCTTTTTGAAACCATTCTTTATTATTGTTATCTGAGATCATATTACTAAAAGATTTTATCCACTGAGTATTTTTTGTGGTTCCATATTATATATATCATTTAGATCATATTTGTCTAATAATGCTTTAAAGTTATCGATCCATTTCCATCGTGTAAGTGATCTAACCTCTAAAAGTGATTTACATAGTAGTCTAGGCAATCTATCCTCATCCATGGTTTTAAGCCTATCAACATATTTTATTCTAAATTTGTTTTGAATCGTTTCCACAGATTGCCACCCTAAGTCACCAAGTAAAGCTTCATAGGAAACATTCCTTGGTGCTTTCAGGATCATTTTAGCCATCTGATATCGCAGGTTTTCAAGTTTGTTAACTAACTGTTTACTGCCCGGGATCCAAACAGGACATGCATAGTTTATTGTAGGAAGACCAGTTGTTTTCCACAATAAATCGCCATAGTAAATCCTGTTGAAGTCTTCTTGGCAATCGATAATTGACTTGATATAGGCAATTACTTTATTTCCTTTGTTGATAACCTCTTCAATATGATCATTATCATTGTTTTTTCTTTATATAATTGTACCGAGATATTTGTATTTATCTGTTTCACTTATAATGTTATTACCTAATTTCCATTTTCTCAGCTTATTTACTCTTTGGCCAACAATTAATACCTGTGATTTTTCTAAATTAAACTTAAAGCCCCATTCCCGGCAAAATTTCAGTTTTTAAGAAAAATCAAATTTTTGTATAATGTTATAAAGGTTTATAAATATAATACGGAATTGCTAGTTTAACTGAATTTAGTCATTCCTAAGAATGAAAAAAATGTAAAATAAGACTGAAATTTGCGGATGAATTTTTTATGTTGATTTTGCGATAAGTCGTGAGAAGAAATATCGTAGGCGCCGAAAACATTAGCCTATCCAACGCTGCTAGGCTATGCCTAGCCTTACCTCGATTTAGGTTCTGTTATCACACATAAAAACGGCCGACATGATATTTTCCGTTGCTAGTATTGACACTTGTGAATATAATATTTCACAGGAATTATTTAAAATTTGTTAAAAAACTGATTCTGACTGAGATTTTGACACTTAAACAAACATATCTCAGCCTAACCGAACGACCGCATTGTGCGAGATGCGAAGTACAAAAACTAATCTCATTAGAGAGAGCGCACTTTATTGACTGTATAAAGTATACATAAAAGCGAGAGTATTCCAGTGGATGCGATCTACAACCTCTGAATTTGCCTAGTAACGATGAATTCGTCGAGAAAATGGTAATATTTTATGAGAAATAGTCTATATTTCTAATTTTTTTTTTATTCTTTTGCGTAAAACTAAAATTCATGCCAATATTTTTCCATGATTTATAATAATTGGAGTAATGCAAATGCATATTTTCTAAAAAAAGTCAATTTTTAGTGAAATTTTGCCGGGAATGGGGCTTTAAGTTTTCAAAGTTCTGAGAACTCTGCAGCTGCATCTAAGAGTAGTTCAAGGTCATGTTCATTTTCACCTATTAAAACAACGTCATCGGCCCAAAATAAATTTCCAATTTTTGTGTTGAAAATATAATAATATAGTAATTTGCATTAAACAAGTTTGCTTATATGTATCTTTGTTAAATGAAATTTTCTGTATAATCCTATAGTGAAGTTTCAAAATATAATTATTTATGTATGATATAACAAAGAATTAGGTCAACTCCCTGGTTGAAATTTAAATAATCGCCATTTTGAACGAAGTTATTTTTCGACGGTGTTCTCCCGCGTCTCACTGTGTACGCAGCCTGGCCTAGGCCTGACAGTGTATTTTAAACATGCTAAGCGTACAGTAGACTGTTCGGCCGGTGGGTAGCTAGGCCTGGGTTCATTTAATCGAACAATGCAGCATAATCCTGGTGTAGCACTAGGTAGGCGCCTTATTAGTTTTATTATAATAAACATAATGTACCATAAATAAATTTAAACTCAATAAACAGAAAACACAACACATTGGAGCTGCTACTGAAGTAGTATTGAAAATGTTCGTATTTGTATTTATTTACACAGTTCAGTACTGTAAAAACAATTTTAAAATCTCAAGAGGCTAAGTAATCTAGGCCGATGTCTACATCTGTAGACATGTCTAATACATCTATCACCATATTATTATTATTATTATTATTATTATTATTATTATTATTATTATTATTATTATATTTATTATTATTATTATTATTATTATTATTATTATGTCAGTAGAAGTAATGACACTTGAGACCATTAATTATTCATGAATGATTACATAATAATTTCATAATTATGTGGGTATGAATTTTTATAGTGTTGATATATTAATTTGCATATGCGGGCATATTAATTTTCATATTTTGCTGGTATATTAATTTGCATATGCTGGTATATTAATTTGAATATTCTGGTATATTAATTTGCATATGTTGGTATATTAATTTATATATGGTTGTTTATTAATTTGCATAATGTTGAAATATTAATTTGCATAATGCGGGTGTGTAAATAATAACGATATTGATAAAATTAATATTAATTTCCATAATGTTGATATATTAATTTGCATAATGCGGGTGTGTAAATAATAATGAGAATATAGGGTATCGCTGAGCCTCCTATCTAAGTAGTTCTGAAAAGAACTGTTTTTGTTGAGAATGTCTCAACGCTAAATAATAATAATAATAATATGAACTTAGATTACACAAATAGTAATGTAAAAAACCTGTGATAAATTGTATTCAACTTAGCTGAAAATTTGTAAATGAAAATACAAATCTAAATTTCTAACTTACTTTCAGTAGGTCTAGTTTAGTTAGGGAGAAAAAACAAACAATAAGATTCGTTGAATAATAATAATAATATAAAACTTACATAGGGTATTCTCATCCTGTTTTTACAAATAGTATATAGTAATGTAAATTCCTGTTCCAATGTAATGTAAATTCCTACTCCAAAAGGCGATCTTTTTTTCTACACAATTTCCTATAGTAGTGAATTAACGGAAGCGGGATTTTAAAAAATCACAAATAGTAATATAAATTCCTGTTCCAATGTAATGTAAATTCCTATTCCAAAAGGCGATCTTTTTTTTCTACACAATTTCCTATAGTAGTGCATTAACGGAAGCGGGGTTTTCAAAAAGATTGTTCCAAACACGTTGAGGCCTGACCATGGCATGACGAATAATGAAAATCCGATAGATTTGAGGGTACATGACGTATAGTGAAATTAGCCAATGAGATACGTACCCAGACAGTTCCGGATACATGACGTCTTAGTGAGATTAAACAATGAGCAACGTGTCCTTCGAGATAAGGGGTTGGTGTGTAATGAAAAATCGTGATATGTACGGGTCCGTGATGTCTGAGTGACTTTTTATTTATTTATTCTTTGTTTAAAACGGAGAGGATTTGTTTTATAGTAATATATTTAAAATAATGGTAGTAATAAAAATTTTAATGATGAAAATTAAAATATTCGTAAATAATTAGGACTATAATAATGATAATAATAAAATACTTGGATTAACGTATGTTTGTTGATGGTAGTGTAGGCTATATAAAATAAGGAGATGTAGGAGACTTGATTGTCTTTCCATTACAACAAAAATAAACTATTATAAATTCGTGTTACTCTACGTCAGCTGCGTTTTTATCTGTATTATTTTTTCAAAAAAAAAAACCCGAATCAACTGCTACTACCAACTCGGAGGTTATTCGAGGAAAAAATATCAACATGGTGTTATGATATGCTTGTAGTTATAATTACAGTATATAAGTATAGAACGATAAACTATGCTTTACT
>NW_022699489.1:0-1049 GCF_011630105.1 Anneissia japonica | reverse complement strand
TCTGGTAAGTATGATTATTTTGATTGCTTTTTTCTGCTTAATGCACAAACAAACTTTATTTTAAACCTGGTGGTCGTTGTCAAGTGAAGCATTAGCATTGAAGTTTTTATTCTTCTCGCAGGAAGTATTTCAATTGAAAGAACAATAATTACGTATCTTAAAACCTCGAAGCCCTGGGTGTTTTTTTTTCTTGCGAAATTTAGGCAGTTCATGAAATAGATTATGAAAGAGTATTGTAGTACACACCTAATTTAACATGCATAGCTTTTGGCCTTGTTGAAAAAGGTTGATCAATAAACATTGCATTTAGTAATTTTTGTTTCACTTGTAGTAGAGTATCGCAACTTTTTACTTTCACTAATTCTTGCTTCACTGTTTCTTCATTGACAATTAATTGCAAATACTAGAAAATAGATGAAATTACTATATTAAATCACATACAAATCATCCATCAGCCACCACTTTGTTGAATCATATTCACCTTAACCATTTTTGTTGGCAAATAGGCTTCACATTTGTATTTATATTTATTAGTAATGTATCACATCAAAAGCTATAGAAGTAGTGGATTGTATTTATTACTTTGCGAACATACGCCGTTGAAACGGCGCAACACACAAGGGTGGCGCATTCAACATAATCATACAAATATAAACATAACTAAAGGTGAAACACACATGATCTACAGAAGCACTGACCACATTTTTAATAATAATAATAATAATAACAGTGTAGTTTTATATAGCGCCATATCCATCTAACATAAGATGCTCAGGGCGCATGATATGTGGACTAGGAACTCAATCAATTTTTGATTTACAGATGTAGTAGGTTGATACATTTAATTGTTTAGCCAGAGTAATTTTAAGTAATTGTTAATTACGATGTCTTCTCCAGTGGCGTCACTGGGCAGAAGGTATTTCTCATTCAGTGAATACTGACAACGATGGTGTACAGCATCTACAACGCCGCTTTCTATCCTTCTCCTGATGGCCTCAACAAGCTCGTACAAAGGGCTTGATACGAAGTCCTACAAAGAGAGACACTTA
>NW_022699488.1:0-1377 GCF_011630105.1 Anneissia japonica | reverse complement strand
ATATATTTATTTATATATTTATTTTATATACTTATTTGTATATATATATATATATATATATATATTTATTTATTTATATATATTACTTACTCACTCCTCTTCGTGCACTGGTGCACATTAGGTGTCTACAAAAGTCCTCCAACTGGGACGGTCTTGTGCCAGCCACTTGAGCTCGTTCCATGTCTTTCTATTTCCACTACTTCATGGTCCACCATACTCCTCCATGTTGATTTTGGTCTTCCTCTACTCCTTTTCCATCTGGTTGCCAATTTAAAACTTGTTTTACATGTCTCTTTTTGTCCATTCTGAGGATGTGGCCTAACCAATTCCACCTTTTACTTTTGACTTCAAGAATATTATTGATGCTCAGCTTGTTCCATAATTCTCTGTTTGATATGACTTCAGGCCAGATTATACGAGCGATTTTTCTCAGTAATTTTCCTTCAAAACCTCGAAGGCGTGATGAGAGTTTTTCCGTTAGGTTCGAGAATTCTGCACCATACAAAAGAACAGTACGTACGTTAGTCTTATAGATTTTCATTTTTGTGTTTAGTGTGATGTTCTTCTTCTTCCATATATTTTTTAACATGTTAAAGGCTGTGCTAGCTTTTCCAATTCTAATTTGTATTTCTCTTTCAACACTGCCATTTTGCGGCATATTGCTTCCAAGGTGAGAAAAATCCTGCACTTCATCAATTTGTCATTTCCAATTGTAATTGGATCATCTTTTTTGTATTTATCTTCATGATTTTTGTCTTCTTTTGGTTTATTTGTAGACCAACACATTTAGACACCTCTTCTAGCCTAGTTGTCTTTTCTTGCGTTGTATTTATGGGTGTGTGCCATGAGACATATATCGTCGGCAAAGTCCAGATCGTCAAGCCTTTCCATGAAACCCCATTTGATTCCCTGTCTCTGTGTGTCCATGCTCCGTCTCATGACCTAATCAATAGTAATCAGGAAGAGAAAAGGTGAAAGACTGCAACCTTGCCTTACACTGATGAGACATTAAACCATTCTGAATTTCTTCCATCATGTCTTACTGTACATTGATAGCCATTATACATGCTTTTAAGGATGTTTGTAACTTTTGTAGGGACACCATACCATCTTACACTTTGCCATAGGGCATCTTGGGTTATGCTGTCAAATGCACTTTTAAAATCGACGAAGTTGTGTTAAAGTGGGGTGTTCCATTCATTACACTGTTGAATTATGTTTCTTAAGGTAAAGATTTGGTCTGCACATGATCTGTTTTTTCTGAAGCCAGCTTGTTCCTCTCTTAGAGTTCTTTCTAATTCTGTTTTTATCTTATATATATATATATATATATATATATATATACTGTATTGATTTATATATACTTTAATTATTTAT
>NW_022699487.1:0-1190 GCF_011630105.1 Anneissia japonica | reverse complement strand
TCATAGGACACAGCGGTAGCAAGAAAGTAATTTATTATAACTATTATTGCTATTATTATTATTATTATTATTATTATTATTATTATTATTATTATTATTATTATTATTATGATGATGATGATGATGATGTTACAAAAACCTACCCTAAGGGGAACTTATAGACAATGGAGAAATTAGAGAAAAATTTTTAAAAAGACGGTAAGGGGAATTAACACAAAAGACATTCCCTTTAAGTCCGACTTAGCGCATTTTATTATTATAATAATTAGTATAAATTAGCATTTTAATTGTTAATATTATTATCATTGTTATTATTATTATCATAATTTTAATATTATTTTATTATTAATATTATTATCATTTTCATTATTATTATCATTATTATCATCATTATTAATATTATCATTATTATTAATATTATTATTACTAATTCTAAGTCCATCATAAAAATAAATATTATTATTAATCGGAATTCAGGATTTGTACTTTATTCCAATAGTTTCTGTTTTTAAAGTTTGGCTTTGTAAATTAATTTTCAACTTTATTTTTAACAATGCAACTATTTTTAATTATGATGTTTCTATCTCCGTGTAGAGTTCGAATATCGTTCGAAGTACTGTATCGGGATGGTGTCCGGCGGGCAAGGGATAGTTTATTTCGGTAGTATTTAACAGTTTAGAATTAAGTCTACTATTCCTGTGTATCCTGGCCCCGAAACCTAAACGCATAGTTTATTACCGTAGTTTAGAGTTAAGTCTACATTTCCTGTCTGGCCCCTGCAACTGAGGCTCCTTAGTACCTGGATTTTGTCCGGCGGGGAATATGTTATTATCATAATAAAGTAGTTAAGATTCTGTAGTTAAGTATTAGATATCCTGTGCCCGAATCCTAGACTCAGAAATACCGGGACGGTGTCCAGCGGGGGATAATTTATTAATATTATCATTACCATTAAATCGCCTAGAGCGATCTGTGTGATAGCAAAGCAGATGAGCAGCTTCCCAAAATAGTGGAACATTCGGTCGAAATGCATTGTGGGTACACGGAGACAAATTTTACTGCATCCGCGCGGCGGCGCTATATAGTAATAATAAAGGCGCCGCTCTGGTTCGTTTGTTTCCTGTATTTCTCCACTTAGTAAAATGTTCAAATTTTACTGCATCCGCAGGAGGGCGGATGTTCCATCGATT
>NW_022699486.1:0-647 GCF_011630105.1 Anneissia japonica | reverse complement strand
AAGTCGCAAAACTTTACCTTCGTTTGGTGCCGCCATTTACTCTAGGTAGACGGAGACTGGTTTTGATACTGGTTGGTACATTTCTTACAAACATTCAGCCAACCCCAGTGAAAGCTTTTATCGATGTTTGCCATCCTTATGTGAGCTATCGTAAAGTCATGGTTTGCCGGAGTTGCGTTCAATATAAATCTCCGAACTTCTGAAGCTGAGATATTCTATAAAATAGGCTTGTATCGCTTGCTACAATTTAAAAACGGGTGACCAAATAATGAATTAGGTGCTAAATTTTGATTTAATGCTGGGTAAGTTAAAAACAGACATTCCGTCCGAGTGGGACTCATTCAAAAATTCGAGGGGGTTCGCTAGAAAACAGGGGGGTTCGCTAGAAAAGGGGGGTTCGCCCGAACCATAAAAAACCCCCTGGCTACGGGCCTGAATAGCATTCTACATGCAGACAATTGAACAATGTGGGCTCCGTTACCGGATGGCGGCGTTGTCGATTGAGTATTCGACGGCGGGCCTCCACCAGAGATATGTTCACAGTTCCTTTGAAGCAACCTAGGATATACGGGTCGTCAGTTGTGTGATCATCCAAATCATCCGATGCCAACCGGGTGCCGTCTTCGTCGATCGGACCGTAGATCGGA
>NW_022699485.1:62840-66341 GCF_011630105.1 Anneissia japonica | reverse complement strand
ATAATATTAAGTTAAGAACGTACCTTCAGTTGTCACTGATGTAGTGGGCGCTAGTGTTGTAGGTTCTAAGAAGTATAAATAATAGGATTTAATGCATATGGAATTATTAAACAATAGCTCATGTATTATAACACATTTCATAGCAATATAATAATATTATCAAAACATTTAGTTATTATTAATAATTTAAAGCATATACAACATTACGTACCCTCAGTTGTCACTGACGTAGTCGGCTGTAGTGTTGTAGGTACTGAGAATATAAAAAGAAATTACTTGTAAATTAAAAATCAGTAACTAATTTATTGTAAAATATTTCAAAGTATATAACAATGAGGTTCAAAAACATTTAGTTATTATTAATAAGTTTTAATATAATATAAGCATATTCATAAGTTAATAACGTACCCTCAGTTGTCACTGACGTTGTCGGCGGTAGTGTTGTAGGTACTGAGAATATAAAAAGAAATTACTTGTAAATTAAAAATCAGTAACTAATTTATTGTAAAATATTTCAAAGTATATAACAATGAGGTTCAAAAAGATTTAGTTATTATTAATAATTTTTAGTATAATATAAGCATATTCATAAGTTAATAACGTACCCTCAGTTGTCACTGACGCTGTCGGCGGTAGAGTCGTAGGTGCTGAAAGATATAAATTAATGTGATTCACTGCTTATAGAAAAATCAAACAGTAGCTAATTTCTTATAACATAACTCAAAGGTATAAATCAATGAAAATCGAAATTTGTAGTTGTTATTGATAAGTTTTATCATATATAACATAATATTAATTTAAGAACGTACCTTCAGTTGTCACTGATGTTGTGGGCGCTAGTGTTGTAGGTGCTAAGAAGTTTAAATAATAGGATTTAATGCATATGAATTTATTAAAAAGTACCTCATGTATTATAACACGTTTCATAGCAATATAATAATGTAATCAAAAACATTTAATTATTATTATTAAACCTAAGCATATACAACATAAGTACCCTCAGTTGTCACTGACGTTGTCGGCGGTAGTTATATAACATTTATTATATATAACATAATAAAGAGTTAATAACGTACCCTCAGTTGTCACTGATGTAGTGGGCTGTAGTGTGGTAGGTACTAAGAAATATAAAAATGTGATTTACTGCATACGTAAATATTAAACAGTACTGAACTAATATATCTTTACATATTTGAAAGATATATAGCAATGAATTTCGAAACGGTTATATATTTTTGAATAACTTTTATCAAATACAATGTATTAATGAATTAATTATTTATCCTCAGTTGTAACTGATGTTGTCGGCAGTAGTGTTGTAGATTATAATTGTTGTAAAACTAATTTACCTTTACATATTTGTAAGATATATAGCAATGACGTCCTAAACGCTTAGTTATTATTGAATAACTTATATTAAATATAATGTATTAATGAATAAATTATGTAAACTCAGTTGTCACTGATGTTGTCGGCAGTAGTAATATAGATTCTGGGTTGTAGAGAAAAAATTTATTTACTTCGTATGTAATTAATAAACAGTAACTAATTTATTATAACGTATTTCAAAGTATATAACAATGAAGTTCAAAACAATTAATTATTTTTAATAAATCTTAGTATAATATAAAAATATTCATGATTGAATAACGTACAATCAGTTGTCACTGACGTTGTCGGTGGTAGTGTGGTAGGTACTGAAAGGTATAAACAATGTAATTCACTGCTTATGGAAAAGTTAAACAGCAGCTAATTTCTTATGACATAACTCAAAGGCGTAAATCAATTAAAATCGAAATTATTGGTTGTTATTGATAACGTTTAGCATATATAACATAATAATAAGTTAAGAACGTACCCTCAGTTGTCACTGATGTAGTGAGCGCTAGTGTTGTAGGTTCTGAGAAGTGTAAGTAATGGGATTTATTGCATGTGAAATTATTAAACAGTAGCTCATGTAATATAACACATTTCATAGCAATATAATAATGTCATCAAAACATTTAATTATTATTAATAACTTTAAGCATATACAATATTAAGTACGTACCCTCAGTTGTCACTGACGTTGTCGGCTGTAGTGTTGTAGGTACTGAGAATATAAAAAGAAATTACTTAGTATGTATGTAAATTAAAAATCAGTAACTAATTTATTGTAAAATATTTCAAAGAATATAACAATGACGTTCAAAAACATTTAGTTATTATTAATAATTTTTAGTATAATATAAGCATATTCATAAATTAATAACGTACCCTCAGTTGTCACTGACGTTGTCGGCGGTAGAGTCGTACGTGCTGAAAGGTATAAATTAATGTGATTCACTGCTTATAGAAAAATCGAACAGTAGCTAATTTCTTATAACATAACTCAAAGGTATAAATCAATGAAAATCGAAATTGTTGGTTGTTATTGATAAGTCTTATCATATATAACATAATATTAAGTTAAGAACGTACCTTCAGTTGTCACTGATGTAGTGGGCGCTAGTGTTGTAGGTGCTAAGAAGTATAAATAATAGGATTTAATGCATATGAAATTATTAAACAGTAGCTCATGTATTATAACAAATTTCATAGCAATATAATAATATTATCAAAACATTTAGTTATTATTAATAATTTAAAGCATATACAATATTATGTACCCTCAGTTGTCACTGACGTTGTCGGCTGTAGTGTTGTAGGTACTGAGAATATAAAAAGAAATTACTTGTAAATTAAAAATCAGTAACTAATTTATTGTAAAATATTTCAAAGTATATAACAATGAGGTTCAAAAACATTTAGTTATTATTAATAAGTTTTAGTATAATATAAGCATATTCATAAGTTAAACGTACCCTCAGTTGTCACTGACGTTGTCGGCGGTAGAGTCGTAGGTACTGAAAGGTATAAATAGATGTGATTCACTGCTCATAGAAAAATCAAACAGTAGCTAATTTCTTATGACATAACTCAAAGGTATAAATCAATAAAAATAGTAATTTTTAGTTGTTATTGATAACTTTTATCATATATAACATAATATTAAGTTAAGAACGTACCTTCAGTTGTCACCGATGTAGTGGGCGATAGTGTTGTATGTGCTGAGAAGTGTAAACAATGGGATTTACTGCATATGGAAATATTAGACTAGAGCTCATGTATTATAACACATTTAAAAGCAATATAATATATTAATTAGATATTATTAATAACATTAAGCATATAGCATATACAACATTAACTACATACCCTCAGTTGTTACTGACGTTGTCGGCTGTAGTGTTGTAAGTACTGAAAGGTATAAAATCATGCGAATTACCGCTAATGTTTCGATTAAACAGTAGCTAATTTATTTTAACCTATTGTGCATGTATAAAACAATGAAATAAGAGCGTACCCTAACTTGTTAAAGATGTTTTCGCAATGCTGTTGTTGTAGGTACTTAGAATAATACAAATGTTATTTACTTTCATATGTGAATATTTAACTGTTGCTAATTTATAACATACCATA
>NW_022699485.1:42234-62808 GCF_011630105.1 Anneissia japonica | reverse complement strand
TTTTTTCTAATTTTGATAACATTTATTATATATAACATAATAAAGAGTTAACAACGTACCCTCAGTTGTCACTGATGTAGTGGGCTGTAGTGTTGTAGGTACTGAGAAGTAAAAAAATGTGATTTACTGCATTCGTAAATATTAAACAGTACTGAACTAATTTATTCTTACATATTTAAAAGATATAATAGCAATGAAGTTTGAAACTGTTAGTTATTATTGAATAAATTTTATCAAATATAATCTATTAATGAATTAATTATGTATTTACTACGTATATAATTAACAAACAGTAACTAATTTATTATTACATACATATTTTAAAGTATATAACAATGAATTTCAAAACATTTAGTTATTATTGATAATTTTTAGCATAATATAAGCATATTTATAAGTTAATAACGTACCCTCAGTTGTCACTGACGTTGTCGGCGGTAGAGTCGTAGGTACTGGAAGGTATAAATAAATGTGATTCACTACTTATAGAAAAATTAAACAGTAGCTAATTTTTTATAACATAACTCAAAGGTATAAATCAATGAAAATCGAAATTTTCAGTTGTTATTGATACATTTTAGCATTTATAACATAATAATGAGTTAAGAACGTACCTTTAATAACTTTTACCAAATATAATGTATTAATGACTTAATTATGTATCCTCAGTTGTCACTGATGCTGTCGGAAGTAGTTTTGTAGATTATAATTGTTTTAGATCTAATTTATCTTTTCAGATTTGAAAGATATATAGCAATGAATTTCGAAACACTTAGTTATTATTGAATAACTTATATTAAATATAATGTATTAATAAATTAATTATGTAACCTCAGTTTTCACTAATGTTGTCGGCAGTAGTGTTGTAGATTCTGGGTTGTATAGAAAAAAAATTATTTACTACGTATGTAATTAATATACAGTAACTAATTTATTATAACATATTTTAAAGTATATAACAATGAAGTTCAAAAACAATTATATTTTTAATAAGTTTTAGCATAATATAAAAATATTTTGATTGAATAACGTACCCTTAGTTGTCACTAACGTTGTCGGCGTAAGAGTCGTAGGTACTGAAAGGTATAAATAAATGTGATTCTCTACTTATAGAAAAATTATACAGTAGCTAATTTTTTATAACATAACTCAAAGGTATAAATCAATGAAAATCGAAATTTTCAGTTGTTATTGATACATTTTAGCGTTTATAACATAATAATGAGTTAAGAACGTACCCTCAGTTGTCACCGATGTAGTGGGCGATAGTGTTGTAGGTGCTGAAAAGTGTTTAAAAAATGGGATTTACTGCATATGTAAATATTAGACTGGAGCTCATGTATTACAACACATTTAAAAGCAATATAATCATGTAATCAGAATTTAAAAAGCATACACTATCTTGTTAAAGATGTTGTCGCGGTGCTGTTGTTAGTTCTTTAGAATAATACAATTGTAATTTTCTTTCATATGTGAATATTAAACTGTTGCTAAATTATATCATACCATACTTGAAGGGTATATAACAATAAAAGTAGTACATTTTTTTAAAATTTTGATAACTTTTATTATATATAACATAATAAAGAGTTAACAACGTACCCTCAGTTGTCACTGATGTAGTGGTCTGTAGTGTTGTAGGTACTGAGAAATTTAAAAATATGATTTACTGCATACGTAAATATTAAACAGTACTGAACTAATTTATCTTTACATATTTGAAAGATATATAGCAATGAAGTTCGAAACTGTTAGTTATTATTGAATATCTTTTATCAAATATAATGTTTTAATGACTTAATTATGTATCCTCAGTTGTCACAGATGCTGTCGGAAGTAGTGTTGTAGATTATAATTGTTGCAGATCTAATTTATCTTTACATATTTGAAAGATATATAGCAATGAAGTTTGAAACGCTTAGTTATTGAATAAATTTTATTTAATATAATGTATTAATGAATTAATTATGTAACCTCAGTTTTCACTGATGTTGTCGGCAGTAGTGTTGTAGATTCTGGGTTGTATAGAAAAAAAATTATTTACTACATATGTAATTAATACACAGTAACTAATTTATTATAACATATTTCAAAGTATATAACAAGGAAGTTCAAAACAATTAATTATTTTTTATAAATTTTAGCATAATATGGAAATATTTATGATTGAATAACGTACCCTCAGTTGTCACTAACGTTGTCGGCGGTAGAGTCGTAGGAACTGAAATGTATAAACAAATGTGATTCACTGCTTATAGAAAAATTAAACAGCAGCTAATTTCTTATGACATAACTCAAAGGCGAAAATCAATGAAAATCAAAATTATTGGTTGTTATTGATAACTTTTAGCATATATAATCAGAACGTACCCTCAGTTGTCACTGATGTAGTGGGCGCTAGTGTTGTAGGTTCTAAGAAGTGTAAGTAATGGGATTTAATGCATGTGAAATTATTAAACAGAGGTCATGTAATATAACACATTTCATAGCAATATAATAATGTAATCAAAACATTTAGTTATTATTTATATCTTTAAGCATATAAAATATTAAGTACGTACCCTCAGTTGTCACTGACGTTGTCGGCTGTAGTGTTGTAGGTACTGAGAATATTTTAAAAATTACTTAGTATGTATGTAAATTATAAAACAATAACTATTTCATTGTAAAATATTTCAAAGTATATAACAATAAAATTCAAAACATTTAGTTATTATTAATGAGTTTTAGCACAATATAAGCATATTTTATAAGTTAATAACGTACCCTCAGTTGTCACTGACGTTGTCGGCGGTAGAGTCGTAGTCACTGAAAGGTATACATAAATGGGATTCACTACTTATAGAAAAATTAAACAGTAGCTAATTTCATATTAGCTACTATATTATAACATAACCCAAAAATATAAATGAATAAAAATCGAAATTTTTAGTTGTTATTGATACGTTTTAGCATTTATAACATAATAATTAAGAACGTACCCTCAGTTGTCACCAATGTAGTGGGTGATAGTGTTGTAGGTGCTGAGAGGTTTAATCAGTGGAATTTAATGCATATGTAAATATTAGACTAGAGCTCATGTATTATAACACATTTAAAAGCAATATAATCATGTTATCAAAATTATTTAGATATTATTACATTAAGCATTTAGGATATACAACATTAACTACATACCCTCATTTGTTACTGACGTTGTCGGCGGTAGTGTTGTAGGTACTGAAAGGTATAAAAACATGCGAATTACTGCTAATTTTTTCGATTAAACAGTAGCTAATTTATTTTACCCTATTTTCAGGTATAAAACAATGAAATTCAATAACTTTTAGTTGATATTGATAACTTTTAGCATAAATAACATATTAATAATTTTAAGAGCGTACCCTATCTTGTTAAATATGTTGTTGCGGTGCTGTTGTTAGTTCTTTAGAATAATACAATTTTCATTTACTTTCATATGTGAATATTAAACTGTTGCTAAATCATAACATACCATCATACTTAAAAGGCATAAAACAATGAAAGTAGTAACTTTTTTATAATTTTGATAACTTTTATTATATATAACATAATAAAGAGTTAACAACGTACCCTCAGTTGTCACTGATGTAGTGAGCTGTAGTGTTGTAGGTACTGAGAAGTACAAAAATGTGATTTACTGCATACGTAAATATTAAACAGTACTGAACTAATTTATCTTTACATATTTGAAAGAAATATAGCAATAAAGTTCGAAACGGTTAGTTATTATTGAATAACTTTTATCAAATATAATGTATTAATGACTTAATTATGTATCCTCAGTTGTCACAGATGCTGTCGGAAGTAGTGTTGTAGATTATAATTGTTGTAGATCTAATTTATCTTTACTGATTTGAAAGATATATAGCAATGAAGTTCGAAACGCTTAGTTATTATTGAATAATTTTTATTAAATATAATGTATTAATGAATTAATTATGTAACCACAGTTTTCACTGATGTTGTCGGCAGTAGTGTTGTAGATTCTGGGTTGTATAGAAATAAATTATTTACTACTGTCACGTTAAGTTATGCGCTATGGTATTTTATGCCATTGTTAAATGTACAGGTGCCACGCACCATTGATATGTAAACTACTTGCAGTTAAAAGACCTTGGCTCTTTGTGATTCGGGTAGTTATTGAGTGCGGTAAAGGCTTGGTGTTAGGTCAAAACGGTCTGTGACCGTAGTTTGATAAGCCAGGAACAATTTGGCCTTAGTATATACCGTAGGTGTAGATGTCAGGATAGACATGGATTATGTTAACCTATAAGCTGTAAACATTACAACAATTGTATAAGTAGGTTTTAAGAACAGTTTGTGGGTAATATTTCTAATTAGCACTTATTAGTGAGATGAATATTATTATTATAAAATGTCTGGTATTTTACTGTAGGTGGCCTCGTGCCCGTGATATAACTTCGTTATAGTGGTGGATAACCTGTCGACACATTGCGTTGCATGAACTGATTGACTACTCATTCGAAGCCTGTTTTGGGAATCGTGTGTTAGAAGTTTCATGCAGTACTCACACTTATTATTGCGAAATATAGTTTGGAACAGTTTACCAATTCAAGTTGATGTGTATATTGGACAATGGATAAGTCAATGAACATTGTTTGAACTCTGAATATATATATATATATATATGTTAATATTCTATATGTTCAATTTATGCTTACATATTAAGTATGGTTCGTTATTACATGGGCAATGTGATGAGGGTTACAAAGCAAATAAATCTGTGTGAATGGTATATTGAGTTTGTAATTATTTACCCGTGTGGCATTAATTGGGGGCTCGTCCGGGAAGCTTACTTATCACGTGTCGGATATTAACGAACCATACTGTATATTCAATTGTATCTATTTCAAAATCTTAGTTTTTATTTACCGGTTTGTCTGTTTTTAATCCTGAAGTATTTATTAAATCCATATCATGGGACTCATTCGAGCAATTAACTAAACCTGAGCTTATGATTTTATCAAAGCATTTTGGAGTTGATGTGAGATATGGTATGAGAAAACAAACTGTTAAAAATGTATTGATTGATTATTTTGTGAAGGAGGGGATAATGAGTAAGGAAATGTTAGAGAGGAAGATAGAGGTGCAATTACCTTCATTGGAAAGTTCAGTTAGAGAAACTGAAAGAAGCATGTTTGATCCCGAGGTGCAACTTAAGTTGAGAGAGATGGAGATGAATTTAGAATTAGAGAAAGAAAGGAATGTGTTGGAGAGGGAGAAGTTGGAATTAGCGAAGCAGCGAGACAAGGGAATAATAGCAGAATTAGAATTACAGAAGCAGAAAGTTGAGTATATAGAAGAAAGAGGTGATTGTGCGAAAACAAAAGTTCCTAAATTGCCAATTTTTAACGAAGAGAGAGATGAGATTGATTGCTATATTAATCGTTTTGAGCGGTACGCCAAAGTACAGAAATGGTGCCAGTGTGATTAGGCTACTAACTTGAGTGCTCTTTTGACAGGGGGTGCATTGGAAGTATATTCTCGATTGGCCACTAAGGATGCCGATGATTATCAAGTTTTGAAACATGCCCTTTTAAAAATATATGACTTTACTCCTGATGGGTTTCGTAAACAATTTGTTCATATTTCCCCTAAGCCCAATGAAACAGCGTATCAATATGGTACGCGACTGGAGCATGTATTTACAAGGTGGATTGAAATGGAAAATACCACACAATCATTTGATGCTTTAAAAGATTTGATCTTAAGAACTCAATTTGTTGAAGGTTGTCCTTTGGATTTGGCTTTATTTTTAAAAGAAAAACAATCTGTATCCTATAAAGAAACTATGCTTTGCACTGAACGCTATTTGGAAGGTTCCTGAGATCCAATGTAATTTTGGACAGTCCTTTGAGAAAGTGAGTTTTGCTTGTAACTCTTCTAACGCTGTTAGAATGCCTGTAGTCAAAGGAAAGATTTGTGATACATTGGTGTCTGTGCTGAGAGATGTAGTGGAGTGGTGGTTCGCAGAAACTTAGTATCCGAAATTGACTTTACAGGCGAACTAAAACAGTGTATTCTTATTGATGGTACTGTTAGGGAAGTTCCGATTGCACATTTAACTGTTAACACACCATATTTCACTGGTAACGTAAAGGCACTTTGTATGAAAAATCCCCTTTATGATCTCATCTTGAGTAATATTGAGGGTGTAAGAGATCCAGGTGATGCTGATAAATGTTGGTCTGCTGGTGCCGTTCAAACTAGGGGAATGTCTAGGTCCAAACCATTTAAAATACTTAAAACTTCACCCATGGTTAATATTGCTGGTCCAAGTGATTTGAAACATGAACAAAAATCTGATGAGACCCTTAAGAAATGTTGGCAATTAGCAGGGATTGGGGGACGTAAAGATTCGGGTAGTTATGGATCCGTTTGGTTTTCAGTTGATAATGACATATTAATGCTAATTATGCTTCTTCTAAGGTTGCTGGAATGCCTGTGTTGACACAGGTTGTGTTACCGAAAAGACAAAGAAATCAAGTAATGAAAATTGCTCATGAGAGTTTGTTGGGAGGTCACCAAGGGGCAGGTAAAACAAAATTAAAAATATTGCAACATTTTTATTGGCCTGGCATAAACTCGGATGTTACCAGATTTTGCCAATCATGTGATTCATGCCAGCGAACCATTCAAATAGGAAAGGTTTGCAAGGTCCCGCTTGGAAAAATGCCATTAATAGATACTCCATTTTATAAAATTGCTGTTGACCTTGTTGGTCCATTGGCCCCAATGACAAGTCGCAAAAACAGATATATCTTGACAGTTATAGATTACGCCACTCGGTACCCTGAGGCGGTTCCCCTTCCAGGTATAGAAGCGGAGCGCGTAGCCGAAGCATTAGTTGGTATTTTTCCAAGAGTCATGCTACCCGATCAAGGAACTTAGTTTACATCAGGGCTTATGAACCAAGACAGTAAATTACTATCAGTGAAACAAATTACTACCACCCCTTACCACCCTGCCGCAAATGACCTGGTTGAACGGTTCAATGGTACGCTAAAGCAAATGCTAAAGAGAATGTGTCAAGAAAGACCAGCGGATTGGGATAGGTACTTAGAGCCATTGCTGTTCGCAGTTAGGGAAGCCACACTGGAAAGTCTAGGGTTTTCGCCTTTTGAACTCTTGTACGGCCGCAAGTTGAGGGGTCCAGTCTCCAGCCACTGAAACAAAATCTACTTACCAATATGTCCTTGATTTAAAGATGATTTTTCAGATTTTTTGACAGATTTGCCTGGATACACTCATTTGATAGAACACAAAATTGAGTTAACTGTTTCTGAACTTCCCAAGGGAAGGCCTTACCCGATTCCATATGCCTTACGCGATTCAGTAAGGGAGGAAGTAAAAACCATGCTGAGAATGGGGGTAATTGAGGAATCTAATAGTCCATTTGCCAGTCCCATTGTTTTAATTAAAAAGCCTGATGGGTCCAATCGTTTCTGTGTTGATTATCGGCTGTTAAATAAAGTAACTGTCTTTGATGACGAACCTATTCCTGATATTGAAGAATTATTCATAAAAGTTTCTCATTCTCAGTTTTTCACAAAGATTGACTTGACAAAGGGGTTTTGGCAGATTCCTATGGAGGAACAATCGAAGCAACTTACTGCTTTTATTACACCGGATGGTTTATTTCAATTTAAGGTTCTACCCTTTGGGCTAGTTAACGCACCAGCTACATTTACGCGCATGATGAGAATATTGGTACGGAATATGGAAGGGGTTGTCAATTATATTGACGACATTTTAATTTATTCAAACACTTGGGAAGAACATTTGCAGAGGGTCAATATTGTGTTAAGTCGCCTAAGGGATTCCTATATAACTGCTCGGCCTACCAAATGCATTATTGGTTGCCATAGTATCGAATTTTTAGGACATGTTGTATCTTATGGGAAACTTTCCCCTAGACCAAAGGGCGTTGAAGTTATACAAAATCTTCCTAAACCTGAAACCAAAAAACAATTAAGATCATTTCTTGGTATGACAAATTATTATAGGAAGTTTATTCCAAATTATGCAGCCATTGCTGTTCCTCTTACTGACAGAACTCGTAAAAACCAACCCAATATTATAGAGTGGGACGAAAGCCCAAATATTGCATTTAAGCTGTTGAAAGAAAAGATTGCCAATCCCCCTATTTTGAGGCTTCCCAATGTGAAGGCTACTTTCATTGTGAGGACAGATGCATCGAATGGGGGTCTGGGGTGGGTATTGATGCAAGAGGGTGAAACTGAAGGTGAAATATTTCCAGTTGCGTATGCAAGTCGTAAATTGCTACCCCGTGAGAAAGCTTATTCAACTGTCGAGAAAGAGTGTTTGGCCATTGTGTGGGGAGTCTTGAAATTCGAACAATATGGAAAGCAGTTTGTTTTACAAACTGATCACCAGCCCTTAACTTATTTACGCAGTTCTAGAGTGTCTAACGGGAGATTAATGAGGTGGGCACTTGCACTCCAACCGTATCGGTTTAGAATTGAAAGCACCAAAGGTAGTGATAATGTTGGTGCGAACATGTTAAGTAGATGTTGAGGCCATAGTTGTTGTAATTGATTTAATTGTAATTATTATAACTCTGGATTGTGCTATTGTTAATGATGATTAAATGTTGGAATGTAATTTTGTCTGTCGGGAAATTATAATAAAAATTTGGATTTGTAATTTTGATAAAAGTATTGATTGAATGCTATATTTTTGTATGCCATGAATATATTTATAATCATAATCTTGATGATTCTATTGTACCGTAATAATTGTTATAATGGGTTTTTTTACCATTCATAATCGAACCCTTTGACTTTGTCCCATGTCATAAAATCCATTCTTAATTGGGGGGTTGTCACGTTAAGTTATGTGCTATGGTATTTTATGCCATTGTTACATGTACAAGTGCCACGCACCATTGATATGTAAACTACTTGCAGTTAAAAGATCTTGGCTCTTTGTGATTCGGGTAGTGATTGAGCGCGGTAATATGGCAAGCCGTTTTATCATTTACCTCTGAATTGCAGTTAAGTCGAATGCATTACAGTTAACTGTAATTCAATTACAGTTAACTCGAATTGAATTCAAGTTAACTGCAATAAATTGGAATTGCAGTTAACTTGAAATGAATTAGAGTTAACTCTAATTCAATTGCAGTTAACTTGAATGCATTTCAAGTTAACTTGAATACATTTCAAGTTAACTGCAATTGACTATTTTTGGTAATTTCATTAAGTGATTGTGATTTGCTGCTGTATTTGAGTTAAGTGCAATCGACCATTATATGGGAATTCCATTAAGTGACTGTGATTGGATGTTCACTTATAAGGTATATTTCCATTAAGTGATGGTGATTGGCTGTTGAATTTTCCGCCTGTGAATCGTCATCGACTGCCTAGAGCTAGAGAAAAACTTTTTAATCCTTTTGCTATACGGATTAATTGTGTTTAAGTGGTTTATTTAAAAAAGTACGAAGTTACCCAATATTAAAAAAGTGTTATGTCTGAATCTGGGAGGCATTTGGAGCAAGTGGCTAATGTGGCTTCTCAAGCTATTGCGCGTGCCAGAGACCACGTCAGGCATAGGCCTAGGCCTTCTACTACTACTGCTGCCAGTGCTACGAGTAGGCCTAGTAGTAGTAGGCCTAGGCCTAGTAGTACTACCACCGCGTCTGCTGGACATCATTTAGCTAGCACTGGCGGCAGTAGTATACTGACAGTGGTACTAGGTCTAGTAGGGGGCCTATATCTGCAACAACTGATAGTTGAAACGGCGTCTTTCCTTTTTCATCTGCCGCTGTAGGACTAGGCCTAGACCTACCCCTATTGCTCCCCTCTACCACCCTCCTCAGTTCGTCCACATGGTCAATCATATCTTGTATTGATTGTACCACTTCCTCCAATGACTGTTGGTCTAGCGTCGCCGAAATCCTATTTACATTACGAATACATGTTCTTAAATTATTCTGTAATTGATTATAATCAGTGTTTCCCTGTTTTAATGCTGCAGTAACATTACGAACAGTTTGTCCAACGGTAGAAAGTACATCATCAGAATGATCAGACGCCATTTTTATTAAATTTGAACGACCGTTTTGATGATTTGTTATTTACCGGGCAAGTACGACCGGAAAAAGCACATCAGCCAATCACAGTTACTTAATGAAAATACACCATAACTGTAATTCAATCAACTGTGGCTGACCAATCTTATAGCACTGATATTACGTAAATGCAAACAACCAATCGTATTCACTTAACGCTAATTACAACCAACCTCTGAATTGCAGTTAACTTGAATTGCATTACAGTTAACTGGAAATGATTTGCAGTTAACTTGAAATGCATTCAAGTTAACTGCAAATGTTTTCCAATTAAGCCGAAATAGACATAATTGAAATAGATTTGCAGTTAACTTTAAATAAATTACACTTAACTCAAAAACAAAATTTTAATTGCAGTTAACTGCAATTGAATTCGGGTTAACTGTAATTGAATTAGAGTTAACTGTAATGTATTGCAGTTAAGTCGAATGTATTACAGTTAACTGTAATTGAATTACAGTTAACTGTAATGCATTCGACTTAACTGCAATTCAGAGGTAAATGATAAAACGGCTTGCCATACGGTAAAGGCTTGGTGTTAGGTCAAAACGGTCTGTGACCGTAGTTTGATAAGCCATGAACAAATAGGCCTTAGTATATACCGTACGTGTAGATGTCAGGATGGACATGGACTATGTTAACCTATAAGCTGTAAACATTACAACAATTGTAAGTAGGTTTTAAGAACAGTTTTTAATATTTCAATTTAGCACTTATTAGTGAGATGAATATTATTATTGTAAAATGTCTGGTATTTTACTGTAGGTGGCCTCGTGCCTGTGATATAACTTCGTTATAGTGGTGGATAACCTGTCGACACATTGCGTTCCATGAACTGATTGACTACTCACTCAAAGCCCGTTTTGGGAATCGTGTGTTAGAAGTTTCATGCAGTACTCACACTTATTATTGCAAAATACAGTTTGGAACAGTTTACCAATTCAAGTTGATGTGTATATTGGACAATGGATAAGTCAGTGAACATTACATTGTTTTGAACTCTGAAAGATTATAGAAAACCCAGTGTATCACTGATCCAGCATTGATAGCTGTAATTACATCAGTCTCAATGAAGACTGTCTCTTATACACATCTACGATCAGGCCACGAGACGATTGGGCCCATTTGCAGATGATCAAACTCAACCCAATTTTGAATCATCTTTGATGGGACTTTATGTCCTGATGCATAATTAAGCTGAAAATGCATAAAATATAGCTTTTCTAGAGACAGTAACTCCCAAAAGTAGGCTATTTTACTTGCTCCATGACACATATTTGTTTAACATAACCCACCTTCTGATATCGTTCCAAACTAAAATGAGAATACTGGATAGGCCTGGGCCTTCATAATTCTTGTGTTATATATTTAGCAAACTTTTAAAGCACCTCGTTGGTGTGCTAAAAATATTAATATTCTCCTGAAGACGATTTAAGCAACTCAATTGAAATGTTGAGACTTTCTCAACTACACCAGTTCTTTTCAGAACTACCTACTTGGTGTACTGCAAGCTTCTACATAATATTTTATTACTTCGCCATGCAAACTTTCAAACAATATTAATCTATCAAATAACGTTACTTTGATTGCCAATTCCTAATGCTGTCTCTTATACACATCTAGATGTCATTTTGTGTAATACTTTCATGTTGCACAGCGCGTTGTAAGGCGTCACAGCGCGTCGCTACAGGAGGCGATCGCTTCATGAAAAAAATCTCCCTATTTTTTGGTTTTCAAACTTGGGATCTCTGAGTGTAAGTAATGGGATTTAATGCATGTGAAATTATTAAACAGTAGCTCATGTAATATAACACATTTCATAGCAATATAATAATGTAATCAAAACATTTAGTTATTATTAATAACTTTAAGCATATACAACATTAAGTACGTACCCTCAGTTGTCACTGACGTTGTCGGCTGTAGTGTTGTAGGTACTGAGAATATAAAAAGAAATTACTTAGTATGTATGTAAATTAAAAATCAGTAACTAATTTTTTGTAATATATTTCAAAGTATATAACAATGAGGTTCAAAAACATTTAGTTATTATTAATAATTTTTAGTATAATATAAGCATATACATAAATTAATAACGTACCCTCAGTTGTCACTGACGTTGTCGGCGGTAGAGTCGTAGGTACTGAAGGGTATAAATAAATGTGATTCACTGCTTATAGAAAATTCAACAACAGTAGCTAATTTCTTATGACATAGCACAAAGGTATAAATCAATGAAAATCAAAATTTTTAGTTGTTATTCATAAGTTTTATCATATATAATATAATATTTAAGTTAATAATAGTTAAGAACGTACCTTCAGTTGTCACTGATGTTGTGGGCGCTAGTGTTGTAGGTGCTAAGAAGTTAAAATAATAAGATTTAATGCATATGAATTTATTAAACAGTAGCTCATGTATTATAACACATTTCATAGCAATATAATAATGTAATCAAAAACATTTGATTATTATTATTAAACTTAAGTTGTCACTAACGTTGTCGGCGGTAGTGTTGTAGGTACTGAGAAATATATTTAAAAAAAATTACTTAGTATGTATGTAAATTATAAACAGTAACTAATTTAGTGTAGAATAATTCAAAGCATATAACAATGAAGTTCAAAACATTTAGTTAGTATTAATAAGTTTTCGCATAAAATAAGCATATTTTATAAGTTAATAACGTACCCTCAGTTGTCACTAACGTTGTCGGCGGTAGAGTCGTAGAAACTGAAAGGTATAAACAAATGTGATTCACTGCTTATAGAATAATCAAACAGTTGTTAATTTCCTATGGAATAACTTAAAGGTATAAATCATTATAACATACCCTACTTAAAAGGTATAAAACAATGAAATTAGTATTTTTTTAAATTTTGATAACGTTTATTATATATAACATAATATAGAGTTAATAACGTACCCTCTGTTGTCACTGATGTAGTGGGTTGTAGTGTTGTAGGTACTAAGAAATATAAAAAATATTATTTACTGCATACGTAAATATTAAACAGTACTGAACTAATTTATCTTTACATATTTGAAAGATATATAGCAATGAAGTTCGAAACGGTTATATATTTTTGAATAACTTTTATCAAATATAATGTATTAATGAATTAATTATTTATCTTCAGTTGTAACTGATTTTGTCTGCAGTAGTGTTGTAGATTATAATTGTTGTAAAACTAATTTATCTTTACATATTTGAAAGATATATAGCAATGAAGTTCTAAACGCTTAGTTATTATTGAATAACTTATATTAAATATAATGTATTAATGAAATAATTATGTAAACTCAGTTGTCACTGATGTTGTCGGCAGTATTAATGTAGATTCTGGGTTGTAGAGAAAAAAAATTATTTACTACGTATGTAATTAATAAACAGTAACTAATTTATTATAACATATTTCAAAGTATATAACAATGAAGTTCAAAACAATTAATTATTTTTAATAAATCTTAGCATAATATAAAAATATTCATGATTGAATAACGTACAAACGTACTGAGAATATATAAAAATTACTTAGTATGTATGTAAATTAATAAAACAGTAACTAATTTATTATAACATACATATTTTAAAGTATATTATTACAATGAAGTTCAAAACATTTATATATTAATAATAAGTATAAGCATAATATAAGCATATTTATAAGTTAATAACGTACTCTCAGGTTTCGGCGGTAGAGTCCAAGGTACTGAAAGGTATAAATAAATGTAATTCACTACTAAAAATTAAACAGTAGCTAATTTCTTATGAAATAACTCAAAGGTATAAATCAATTAAAATCGAAATTTTTAGTTGTTATTGATACATTTTAGCATTTATAACATAATAATAAGTTAAGAACGTAGCAGCATTCTTAGCCTTTTGACGTTGTTTCTTAGCCGCTTTCTTTTCAATCGATGTGTTAATGCAATCAATCAAGTCATTAATCCCTTCAAGAAACGATTACATATTTAACATATCATAATTTTCGTTATATTTATATTTCATTAATTGAAAAAGACATAGGGCAAACAATAATACCTGCAAAATTACTAAAGGAAATATACATCAAGTAACCAAAGAATATCACTTATTTATGTTTCTTTAAATAAAGCTTATAATAACACTAAAAATAGCAACACCTCCGGGATTTAAGAAATACTTATTAGAGGATTTAAATACTACATCTGAAAAAGTTGAGAGAGGACTTGAATCATTAACGAAATATGATTATTCAACTGAATTAAAAGAAGTAAAACATTCAAAGGAATTAAATACATAAATAGAATGTCTAAGAAAGAAAATCAATGTAGAAAAATATTAGAACATATTTTCATAATGCATTTCTTTCCAATTGTTGGACCTGATTGGTTAATTAATCCTAAAATAGAGCATTTGTCATTATTTCTCTAGCAACAGACTTATTTGCAATTCTCTTAATAAAAGGTAAAGGTAGTTCCTTATTCATTACTTAACGTAGGGGAGGGGGGGTGAGCTGTTAGTCCACCGTACTAGGCCTCGGCACTGTGTGGGTAGGGTGGACAGTTCCTTTCCACACCGCCTTTTTTTCCTTCCCAGTAGTGAATCACTGGGTACCCATTTATACTCCTGGGTGGAGAGACAGACGTAGGTAAAGTGCCTTGTCCAAGAGAATATGCAAAATGCACAGCGAAGCTTCTCTTAACACCATCCTGATTATAAATTGGTGTATCAATATGGAATAATTTTATTTTTTGCAAATCTATTTGTGATGAAAACCATTTTCTTTTATTATAGACATTACAATTATTTCATATTTATAAAGTACAGTAATTAATAAAATGAGTAACAGAAGTTTATCTTTTACCAAAGAAGCATCTTACCCTAATCATATTAGATACTCTCCACATAAAATTACTAATCATTAAATTGCGGTCTCAATAAGTGGTACAAACTAAGTAGTAGGCATCCATACGATGATGGTACTTGGGACTTCCAAACCGCATGAGATACACCTCCTGTAGGTCATATTGCTCAAGATTTAAAAAAAAAACTACCTCTAGGTATTCATATTAAATGATTCAAAGGTTTAACAATTTGGGTTTCGCAAAAACTTTGACACGTCTATGGCATTAATTGACTTGTCTAACGAAATTATTGATGCGTTTGAAAAATTGTGTTTGCAGTAGGTGTATTAATATCGATTTATCGAAAGCGTTCGATACTATTAACCATTCAATCCATCTCTCTAAGCTTTATCACTATGGTATCCGCGGAGTTTCTCACGATCTATTTAGGAGTTATTTGACTAACCGCTACCAATGTGCAAAGTATGGTGACTCGCAATCTGATTACTTGCCTATTAGTTGCGGTATCCCACATGTCTCTCTTTTGGGCCCCTTTCTTTAATATAAATGATATTTGTAATTCTTCAGCATTATTATCTTTCTATTTATATGCAGATGACACGACTCTATTTTGTAGAAACAAACATTTAGAATCCTTATTTCGTGTAGTTAATGCGCGTTTGGGGAAGCATTTGAATTTCTGGCAAATTGCCTTACTGTAAACTTAAAGAAATGTAACTATGTATTGTTTGAGAGTACTCACATGTCAATTGAACTAGGTCAGCTGCAGATCAAACTCAATAATTATGTTTTTCTTTTGGTTGATCACGCTAATTTCTTTGGAGTATCAATTGATAGTCGTTTATCATGAAAACTCCATTATTTGAAATTGAAAACAAAATTGCAAGAAATATAGGTATAATATACACTGGCATCTTTTCTTCCCAATTATATTCTCCGCACTGTCTATTGTTCTCTTGTTCTTCCATACTTGTCATACTGCTATATTGTATGGTGTAACACATTTTCATCTAATCTAAATAAACTTTTCGTTTTTTGGTGACGTCAGGGGTGGCGCCAGGATTTGCTCGACGGGGTGGGTGGCCGAGGTCCCCGACGGGGGGGACCGACGCCCCCAAAGAAGGGTTAGAGTTTCCCAACGAAAGCAAAGTGGGCGTGGTCGAGCTTCGATTAAAAGGATTCGAAAGTGGTTCAGGGGGAAAAGCCCCCGAAAATTTTGACAATTTAGGGGTTTCAGAAGGCTTATTTGATCGATTTTAGAGTCTACTAATATGTAGAAAATACACATAGGCCTAATTTGTTTTTCTCCCCGACGAATTGTGCTTTTTCTCCCCGACGGTGGGGGGGGGGGTGCTAGCGCTCTCCCCGACGAGGGCCAGCTCTCACCACCCTCCCCCCCCCCGCTAGCGCCACCCCAGTTACACTCGGAATTTGGTTAACATATGCACACGTCATTTCAAAGATTGTCACTTTTTTCTCCGTATAAAAAACCTATAATTTTCCTGCATTGCTTTCTTGCTCATTGATGTAAACAGTAGGCTACACAAACAACAGCCGTATTGTTAGTATTGCCTAATAATTAGTAAATGGCCGTATTTTCTTTGCAAGTGAATTGTTCTTATTTTAAATGATTTATTTGTAAACTGTTTTTCCAGGTGCAAGGCCGTCATATATTACTGTATGTTATCTACCCCATAATTGTACCGTACTGTACTGTACTGCTACTTAGGCTTACTCCCGCTACAGTACAGTGGGTTACAAGACAACAGAACGTGATCAGCAAACATGCACGTTCCTACCAAGCAGTGGCGGCGCCAGCGGTGGGGGGGGGGGAGGGGTCTTAAGCTCCCCCCATTGTTGTGGTCAAGCACCCCCATCGGCCAAGTCAGTCGGACCAAAAAAAAATAGGCTTAGCTTTCCCATCCCAGCCATTTCCGGCCAACTAGAAGTCCCAATCTTTAAAAAAAAAAATCCTGTTTTGGGAGGAGGGACATCCCCCTCCCATACACAACACCGGCTCGAGCCTTCGGCAATCAGACAACGGTGCGCGTTATAGTTACACCCATAATACTTAGCTCCCCCTTGCCATTCCAACATCTTAGCCCCCCCCCCCCCACTTACGTCATATTACCGTGTTCGCCACATTACGACACTTGGCCCCTTTTCCAAATTTCGATACTGCTTGCCTATTCATCACATATCGACACGGTTGCGTCTTTGCCACATTATGACATTAACTGTGGTCTTCGCCACATTACAATATCTGGCTCACTCTATCAATAGGTTTGGGCTATCATACTACCATACTGTGATTATTCATTTAAAAATATAGCACACGACAATATGTTATGTAATGACCAGGTGTAAATCACTGATGCACGTGCTGTCAAATATTCATTTATGATTGTGATAAGTAGGCCTACATGGTAAAGGTCCTGTCATCACATCCACATTAACACCTAGTTGAGAGGCAGCATTGTCTGGCATTGCAAACATTGATGCCTCCCACATTATTCCCTCCAATTACACCAACTTATCAACATGTACCTGAAAAGCGTTGTGTACATTTTGTGTCCATCTTTGTGATTAATGATTAAACAGATATTCTTTTTTATTTGGAAAATAAATCCATACAAAACAAAACTACATTCTATCTGACTACCTGAGAATGCCTATTCAACCATTCCACTTCACTATAGGCCTACATATTAATGTGCTGCAAAAGTACAAAACTCTGCAAATACAGTAGTTTAAATGATCGCAAGAAATAATAACGCATCGTAAGCATTACTACTGACACTGACATATAAAGTTATGTACAATATTATTTCCCATCCCTTGTATAAATTAAAGGGCAATTGCATCCAATTTTCTCACGGGCACCGTACTCGAGGTAAATTGGCCCAAAATCATCGGCAATTAATCGCAGTATTTTGCCTTACACTTATGTATGGAGTAACTGCAGCACTTAAAATGTACAATGGTCATTTCGGTACCGGACCCACCCTGGGTTTTAATCGTTTATATTTTTCATATAGTCTGGTCGTTTTACTGATGTACCGGGAAAAAATTGTTAACAAAGCTGTTTTAGTTATCAATCGATGCGCATGGGTGTCCTCTTTAACATGCGAAAACTCCTCATCAATCCTCCTTGGGGAAAAAAGTTAAGTCATTTTAGTAAAGCTCCGCATTTTCAGTTAAATTTCGATGATTTCTCATAGATTTGATAATATTCTAAGTATACCTACATAATTTGTAGGCTGTCGTAACCAGGAATCTATATCAGGTATCTATAGGAGACCCAGGAGAACCTATATGCCTATTGTGGGATTCCGGTAGATGTACGATAGGGTGGGGTACGATGTGGAAAGGGAGGGGGAAAGCCCTCAGTAGTTGAAGCATTATAGCATGTAAATGGCAAAGTTATCATCTTAATAGCATTTAATGCAAGATAGTTTGGTTAATCACGGACTTTGCTTAAAAGGGTAAAAGGGGATTTGCGTCCTGGGAGCACAATATTTGTCTGGGAAAAAACCTCTTTGATTGAGTAAATAAGCTTTTCAAGTCCCTAATCGTTGGAGTTTTCAGATGATTGGCTCTGTAGACCCCATCTGAGTGGTGCTTTGCCGTTCCTGCTCCCGCCCACTTTGCCGTCGGGAAAATCAGCCTTTCCATCGGGGACATCTCCCCTTCACCCTGTCACTGATATCGGCACTGTCAGGGACATTGTATCCACAGTCGTGGTGCTGGTATTTGCTCGACGTGGGTGTTTGAAAATGGAGAAGGAAACGGGTGGGTGTGATGCCACCGACGTTTGGCCGATGTCCCCGACAGGTGTCGATGTCTCTGACGGGAGAAGGGGTGATGTCTCCGATTAAAAGGCCTTCGAGACAATGGGGGGGGGGGTGTCAAGGGTTCTCTCTCCCATGTCTGGAAGCACAATTTGTCGGGGAAAAAAAAATATCTGAAATTGATTAAATAAGCCTTTTAAATCCCTAATTATGGGAGTTTCCGGGTGTTTCGCTCTTTAGACCTACCTCTGAATAGTGCTTGGCTGTTCCTGTCCCCGCCCACTTTTCCGTCGGGAAAATTTGCCTTTCTATCCCTTTCCCCGTCTAGTTTGGAACATCAAACCCCAGTCGAGCAATACCATCACCACGAATTGTGGATTCGGCCGAAACATAAACCCACTTTATACCAGGTAAAGCTCGGTCTCCATAGAATTGTTCACCCTATCGGCGACAGTCGGCAACAGTTGTCAGGAAGCTTGAACGTGGATCAACTTTGCCGATTGCGTTTCAGACGAATCGGGGTGCCTTCCTGATTACGTCAGGGCAGCTAGCAATGCACCCTGATTCTGAAACGCAATCGGCAAAGTTGAACCAGGTTCAACCTTCCCGACAACTGTCGGCGACTGTCGCCGATGGGGTGATTGTATGGAAACCGAGTTTCATGGTTAATCCATATTTGTAAAAGGTTTTGTACAAGGTAGTCTGGCCAAGACAAAAAAAGTTATATGGCATTCGCATTTTTTTGTCTTGGTAGCGCAAGCAAGTAAAGTGCAACGACATGGGATATCTTAGTTAAACTTTATGTATATATTATAAATATGCTTATAAGATATTTTATCTAATAGACCTATTTAATTAATTTTTTGGGTAATAGCCGAATTGTTAGTAAAGTTTAATTTAGAGAATGAATAAAAAGGAATCATAACTACAATAAGCCGCTATTTTTATGCTGCTGTTCATGTTTTTCACTGCTTTTAATTGACTTTCGGCAAACTGAGTTTCGGCAAAACCGGGATTCATGGTTTTTGATTCGGCAGTCGGGCACTCGGCAAACTGGGTTTTGACAATCTGGCATAGATCATTTCCTACACACTAGAAGCTTATTCTTCTGGGTCCTTGGGAGGGTGTTTTGTCCATAGATTCCGTATATCTCGGGTGAACAGCCTAGTACACCTACACCCCCAACCTCAAAGATTTGTATCCTAGAGCCACCACTCTGCTCTATCAAAGATCATTATTTTAACCCACTTCTAGGCCTATATATTTTAATAGGTCATGTAACTTGATCTTTTTCCAGTGGTTTTGGCAGCCCCTGGCAACGTCCACTAACGCTCTAGCCGTGGACAAGATCAGTCCGGCAAATACTGGCACCACCTCTGTGCCCTACTACCTGGTAAAAATATGTTACCTAGGAGTATGTCTCATTGGTTCGGACGATCCACCATTTCAAAAAACCCTCCTTTTAAAAACTAATCCGCATCTGGTATTTAATATGATCAAAATGATGATAAAGAATGAAATCAGCTCCTAATAATAAATAGATCTAAAGGAAATAAATTAATAATCACTTACAATTATACACACGTGCCAGTTGTGGCTCCAGAAATTTGCCGACAGGAGGTCTGAATCAAAGGGCCAACTAGAACCTCGGTCATAGCCCTGGCATAAAATCCCTTGTAGGGTACTCAGGGGGAGTTTGAGAGGTGGGGGATAACTAAATTCTTCTTGAGGATATTTCCCGCACGATTAAAATCGTAACGGTACTGGGTTTGGTCTACAGGCTGTCTCTTATACACA
>NW_022699485.1:37758-42075 GCF_011630105.1 Anneissia japonica | reverse complement strand
CAAGTTACTGATTGATTAAATAATTCTATTTTAAATAAGAAATGATTATGCACAGTAAATATATTTCCTCCATGGTAAAGGTAACATAGGACAACATTTAAAAGATCATTATATTAGTGCTACTGAAACTGTTAATTATTTCAAGGTTTTATCTAAGTGCAAATCCAAGTTTAATTGTTTATTTAAAGAAATACTTTGGATCAAAGAACTGAAACCTACAGTTAACAAACAAACTGATTCAGTCAAAGCCAAACTGTTTATCTAGTTAATCTGCTAAGAAGGGCTAATTATTGCTTAGCTCCATTGTGGCTCCACACAGTAGGCCCTATTGATATGTAAATTAATTACTTACTTCCTGTCACTGCTTGGCATTTTTGTTTTTAGTTTTTTTCAATTTACTTGATCTTGAGAATGGTTCCATGATGGACCCGAAACGTCGTCTTTCTTGTCATTAAATTTTGTTTTGAGATTATGTTCTTAATGATTTAATAAATAAAATCCATGCCTTACTTATTTTTAATCTATGGTCTTTTTAATTAATTTTCTTTTTTTTATTGGAAATTCCGTAGTGCAGAGTAAATTTATCAAAACTCATTAGGTTTACAGTAATATGAAAAAAAAAAATTAGTTTATACAGAAATAGTATCTAAAATGATCTCAGTTTCCAAAGTTAATCAAAAGATCTAATCTAAACACACATATATTAGGCAGGATGTATTTGTTTGAAAAAGAACCCACTCTTTTGTGAAATTAAGAGGTTTATAGGTGAAAATTGTAAATTTAGAAATAAGTTTAATTTTTCCTTTGAACTGAGATCAATATGTGATTTTTTTTATTTCTTTAAAAGCATTTGTTTTTTAACAATTACAGCAGATGCAAATACTGTAATGTTCTGAGAGATAATTGAAAAACAATGGCCATTCAATAACATTTTTTGATAGAAATAAAAGTTTTAAAAACGTTATTTCACTAACAAAGTAGAGGAATGACATACAGTATACAGTACTTTACCAAAATATGCAACTCATAGATAACCACAAACTTCACTTAAATATCAAATGAATTAACTTTACATGTTATAAACAATGCAAATAAACAGTAGTTAAAGCATGTGGATCAATTGTGTGTTACAAAATTTGATTATTGGGGAGATTCCTTTTAAAAAGTAAATTAGTTAAGATAAAAAAATGCATATAATGACTCAAGAAAATCAGTTTTAATTCAGAATTTGATTATTGGGGGCCATTTTTACCTACCTGTCATATGGGGCCATTTTTACCGGGGCCATTTTTCCAGGGCCATTATTTCCAGGGCCATTTTTTCCGGGGCCATTTTTTCCGGGGCCATTCTTACCGTACACCAACTAGAACCTCGGTCATAGCCCTGGCATAAAATCCCTTGTAGGGTACTCAGAGGGAGTTTGAGAGGTGGGGGATAACTAAATTCTTCTTGAGGATATTTCCCGCACGATTAAAATCGTAACGGTACTGGGTTTGGTCTACAGGAGCTCGTGTTTCGTACATGTCATTCCATTCATAGAAAAAGCCTTTAATGGTGAAACCGTACCTGTCATTAGCCATAGTAGCCCAGGTCAATACATAACATTGGCTGTATAAAATGTATTATAAGATTGAAAATGTTAATCTTATTATTGTAGTAGTGATACTATGTACACGTTTTAGTTATTGTTATTTATTAGTTAACGTTATTATATCAATATATAAATTTAACGTATTGTTTAAGTATGAATTACTATGTCCATGTTAAATTAATCTTATCTATTAAAATTGTATATTTAAATAATATAGTAATAATAGGCATAGTCGAGGTCTAGCCTAGACTTGACCTAAAATAAATGACTATATGTGAGTGTATAAAATTATGAAAAATATGAAAAAAACGCAAAATTGTGAAAAAATAAAGGAAGAAGGAAGAATAGGAAAGAGATTTGGAGCGGCTGAAATATTTTCCGAAAATATACCATTACAATAGTAGTCAATATGCTATTATTGCATTACGTTTTTGTAAACAATTTTGGGCGCTAATCGTCATTATAGGCCTTGGTGCCACAGCCTACACTTTTCATAATTCGAATCGAGTCTCACTTGGCTGGGGGCCAGGGGGCCGCCCCAGCCAAGTGAGACTCGATTCGCTCCACTAGCCTCTAGCCCCTCCGTCGGGCAGGTCCTGGCGCCATCACTGCTCCCTCACCATTGTATTCTTTTCTCTGAACCCCATCATTTGGTGTATATGTTCCTCCTGGCTCTCCTACATACCTTATATGGATTCCTGGCTACAACCCTTCAAACATTTTTCTCAAAATATATGCGGGTCTATGATCGAAGTATTATCTTATCTGTGAGAAATCATTGAGGTTTAACTAAAAATAGGGGGCTTCATTAAAACGGCTATAACTTGTTTTCCCCCAAGGATGATTGAAGAGGAGTTTTCACATGTTCAAGAGGACATCTGTGTGCATCGAGTGATACCATTTGTTAACCATTTTTCCCGGTAGCCCAGGACTTTGAACTAAATCGACTAGACTAATACATATTGCATGAATATTGTGATGTTGCTGTACTCTGAGGTCACCCGCCACTCTGGCATCGTAACAACCAACCGACTGTACACCATTTTCCGGTCCCACAAAATTACACATCGCATGGAATTGCACCTCTTAGTTTCGTTACGGATTGAATATGTGTCCTAGTAATATGAAACTGCAAATCTTTAGAATAACAAATTACAATAATTAAATTATTATAGCTTTTGATGATTTAAATATTGCAGAAAATTCGGATATTAACGTAGTTAATCCTCCGAAGGAGTTTAATCAACCCCTTGTAATGTTTTTGTGTTATTAAAACCCTAAGGATAAAGCTTGACACAATAATTTCGGTTACACTCGGCTCAATCCATTTATTCAACTCCTTGCTGCCTCATTTGCAATTAGAGTTCCTATATATATAGGCCGAGTTGCAACGTGAGCAGTTCAGTTCACGTGACTACTGTACACCCTCAATCGCCACCTGGGGTCCACACAACCAACCAGTAGTGCGTAACCAACAAAAATAAGATAAGCTTTGAGGCTAAATTATTGACCTCGCGTTATTTAAAAGTTCATAAATCAATAACGAAAGGTCGTGTCACATTATTTTTTGCTGGAAATGTTTTCCTAATTCCCACTAGCGTGCCAATTAGTGAATTGAGAGGGAAGGAATATGTGGATAGATTAAAAGAGCTAAATTACCTACGAGTAGTTATATATGGGTACATAGTCCAGTTTTTGCATAATAAAGAAGCTTTTAAATAATTTAGATAATAATAATAATTCCGATAAATAAATAAAGAAGATATGCATTTGAATTGGTATCAGAGGATTTTTTTAGCGACAATGGAATTTGGAAGTGTAAACAAAAGGTGTTTGTATGTGCGTTGACAATAAGGATAAAATTAAAGGGGTTTTAAAGGTTTCATTAAATATATTTAAGCCATTAAATGTGTTAAAAGGTTTCATTAATTTAAAAACAGTGATTTTAAGTGTTAAAAGGTTTCCTTAAATATATAAAAGAAATTAAAGGTGTTAAAAGGTTTCTTTTATATTTTAGATTCTCAGTGTCTGTTTCAAAGGGACTTAATTAAACAATAGAATTAAACAATAGGATGTGCGGTGTCATAATAGGATTAATTATTTGTGACTCAGGGTAGGGACACCATGATAAGAATGAATTCTATTGGATGAGAGATTTCAGTGACTTAAAAATTCAGTGACTTGTTGGTTTGAAATAAACGGTTAAACATGAATAGGCTGATGACGCAGCTTCGTCTATGGTTTGATTTACCCGCTTCTAACGTCATGTTATGTCTTTATTCCTGTAGTGTATAAATTCAGAAGAAACAAACACAAAATTAGTTTCAACTACATACAATTTAGTGTTTACTTTACGAACACCTATCCAAGAAGATCGTGTTCAAAGTTAAAACATAATTTTGTTTTTAGATGGAAAAAAAACATGAAGACGGAAACCGAACGAATTGCACGAGAAATAAATTCAGCGTTTGTGGCATATAAACTAGGCAATGACATGAAATATATACAGCATATGAACAGTAATTTTTTTTAAATATTGCGAAAAGATGTATGAAATGCACAATGAACATCTTTATAAATTAACTAGAGAAGTTTTGCTTGATTCAAATGAGAATATCCAGACGTTTTTCAAAGACATTTTAACAGAAATGTTTAGCGATAATATCATAAACTGGGGCCGTATAATTATGGTTTTTGTGTTTGGAGCGAGGTTAGCTGTTTTATGT
>NW_022699485.1:31816-37126 GCF_011630105.1 Anneissia japonica | reverse complement strand
TTTTAATTTTCATTCCTTGGTACTTTATTTTTGAATAAGATGCTCCACTTGGCCTCGTTTTGGCTACAATAGTTTAATAATTTGTTATTAACATTACTCATTATCATTAATGAAATAATAGTCAATCAAAGGGCTTATTAATATGTAATAATATGTATACAGTACTAAGCCTGAAGGTGGCGCTTTACTACGACGGCCATCTTGGATGGTACACATACATAACTCTGCATTGCTGCGCCATCTTGTCAGCACTCTGGTTGTTTAATAGCTCTATGATTCATGCACGGTTCGCTTGACCTTTGCTCGGTTCGTGTGCAAACACAACTTGTAGGTATCGCCATAACGCGCACCGCGATAAATTCTAGGCTAGTGTTTTACACCTACTACGACTCGCCTGCGGGAAGAGAGGGCAAATTTCTTTGACGAATGTCTATCAAAAAGCTCATGACAAGTTATTCAAACACAATCAAAGATATATTCATCCTATTGTGTAAACGTACGGTACAAACCATTTCTACAGCACGTACTGCAGCAACAATCCGCATACGTACAAGTAAATGTAATACGCGCATAGATATAATGACCATAGCACTTTAGCAACCGCCGACTAGTAAAACAGTTTGATTATAAAACAATAAAACAACATTAAAAGACGGCAAGTGACTTATAAAGCAATTAGTATAGTACTTATCCACATATTAGAGGAAATTTTTATACTTAGGTTAGATTATGCATTAAAAAATATCCTTCGGACCCTGTGGGCCCTCATTCTTCATTATGAATAACGACCCTCTAGTAGGGTAAGCTAATGTTATGAATAACAAACCTTATAAATAATGAACCTTATGAATAGCGAACCTTCTGACTAGCGAGCTTGACCCCTACGCTAGCTTATGTGATGTCCATTGTAAATACTACAAAACAACATCACATCAATTTAAAATCAAATTTGTGGACATAGTTGCCTTATATCTTAACTAGAAGGTGATTTTATTGGTAAATTAGTTTGTTTTTAAGTGTGTAAGTAAAATTTGCATGCCAAGTGAAATTAGTACCCTTATTTTGCTTTGTTTTACCGTACCGTAATTCTCGGCTAGGCCTAGCTGTACGCCTAGCCGATACGCAGTGTGGCCATGGGGTGTGGCTAAGCAGGTAAATCTATTTAAGCCCCTCCTCTAGTACATATTTAACATTTTAATATCAAGAGAGGCTAAATGTTCAATAGCCCACCCAGAACCATTTTGTGTCCATTTCCCGATATTGTTGTGTATAGTTTGTATTGCTTCATTCCTTGCGTATAGTTTGTATTGGTTCAGTAATAATAATTTTTAATAATCTTTTCTTTTGAGATTTTGTTTCTACCGCCTAAGGAGGTGCGGCCGCGGCTGGAGATTCCTGTTCATGAACAAAAGCATCAAATTCTTGTTCAAGTGTATTTATTCGCGGTTTACCCTTTTTTTCTTATTCTTCTTATATCCGCTCTTCTTGCAAAGCTTGCCACCAGCTCTAGCCTTTTTACATTGTTTCTTTACTTCCTTCTCGCGAAGCGTAGCAGAATTCTTAATCTTTTGACGTTGTTTCTTAGCCGCTTTCTTTTCAATTGATGTGTTAATGCAATTAATCAAATCATTAATCCCTCCAAGAAAAAATTACATATTTATTATAATTTTCGCTATATTTATATTCCATCAATTGAAAAAGATATAGGGCAAACAATAATACCTGCAAATGTAAAACATAAAGCCGATGAAATATATTCTAAAATTACTAAAGGAAATGTACATCAAATAACACAAGAAAATCACATATTTATGTTTGTTTAAATAAAGCTTATAATAAACTAAAAATAGCAACACCTCCGGAATTTAAGAAATCCTTATTAGAGGATTTAAATACTACATCTGAAAAAGTTAAGAGAGGACTTGAAACATTATGATTATTCAACTGATTTAAAAGAAGTAAAACATGATTCAAAGGAATTAAATACATAAATAGAATGTCTAAGAAAGAAAATCAATGTAGAAAAATATTAGAACATATTTTCATAATGCATTTCTTTCCAAATGTTGGACCTGATTGGTTAACTAATCCTAAAACAGAGCATCGTCCTTATTTCACTAGCAACAGACTTATTTGCAATTCTCTTAATAAAAGGTAAAGGTAGTTTTTTATTCATTACTGAACGTAGGCGGAATGAGCTGTTCGCCCACCCTACTAGACCTCGGCACTGTGTGGGTAGGGTGGCCAGTTCTTTTCCACACCGCATTTTTCCTCCCCAGTAGTGAATCACTGGGTACCCATTTATACTCATGGGTGGAGAGACAGACGTAGGTAAAGTGCCTTGTCCAAGAAAACAAGCAAAATGCACAGCGAAGCTTCCCTTAACACCATCCTGATTATAAATTGGTGTATCAATATGGGATATTATTATTTTTTGCAAATCTATTTGTGATGAAAACCATTTTCTTTTATTATAGACATTACAATTATTTCATATTTATAAAGTACAGTAATTAATAAAATGAGTAACAGATGTTTATCTTTTACTAAAGAAGCATCTTATTCTAATCATATTAAATACTCTCCACATAAAATTACTAATCATTAAATTGCGGTCTAAATAAGTGGTGCAAACTAAGTAGTAGGCATTCATACGATAATGGTACTTGGGACTTTCAAACCGCATGAGATAAATACACCTCCTATAGGTCATACTGCTCAAGATTCAAAAACTACCTCTAAGGTATTCATATTAATTGATTCAAAGGTTTAAAAATTTGACACGTCTATGTCATTAATTAACTTGTCCAACAAAATTATTAATGCGTTTGAAAAGTTATGTTTGCAATAGGTGTATTTATCGATTTATCGAAAGCCTTCGATACTATTAACCATTCAATCCTTCTCTCTAAACTTTATCACTATGGTATCCGCGGAGTTTCTCACGATCTATTTAGGAGTTATTTGACTAACCGCTACCAATGTGCGAAGTATGGTGACTCACAGTCTGATTACTTGCATATTAATGATTTACAATTAAAAACCAGAAAATACATTTTAAATTGTTCCATGTGCTATGAAGTACCCTTGTACATTATAGAATGACAATTGGTTAAGTGTCCTGTCAATTTTTCAGTTACAAAAAATAGTTAGTGTGCGAAGTAATATAACCTGTTTTACACATAGGGCTATTTAATTTCATGTGTGCAGTGGAGTTTCCCACCTCCATTTAATCAAATAACTGTTACCATGTTATCAAATGAACTGTTTTTGCAGGTCAATTTCCCAAATGTAAACAATTATTGAAGCTTTTTTTTTATACCAGCACTACGCAGTGCCTATTATTTCATACCAGGCATATGCATTTTTTCCTAATTGACTACCGTACAATTTTGTTTAAGTACACTTGTTTTCACCACTAACGTCATATTACCGTGTTCGCCACATTACGACACTTGGCGCCTTTTCAGAATTTCGACACTGCTTGCGTATTCTTCACATATCGACACGGTTGCGTCTTTGCCACATTACGACATTAACTGTGGTCTTCGCCACATTACAATATCTGGCTCACTCTATCAATAGGTTTTGGGGTATCATACTGTGATTAATCATTTAAAAATATAGGACACGACAGTATTTTATGTAATGACCAGATGTAAATTACTGATGCACGTGCTGTCAAATATTCATTTATGATTGTGATAAGTACATGGTAAAGGTCCTGTAATCACATCCACATTAACACCTAGTTGAGAGGCAGCATTTTCTGGCATTGCCAACATTGCTGCCTCCCACATTATTCCCTCCAATTACACCAACGTCTAACTTATCAACATGTACCTGAAAAGCGTTGTGTACATTTTGTGTCCATCTTTGTGATTAATGATTACAGATATTCCTTCCTATTTGGAAAATAAATCCATACAAAACAAAACTACATTCTACCTGACTACCTGAGAATACCTATTCAACCATTCCACTTCACTAATAGGCCTACATATTAATGTGCTGCAAAAGTACAAAAATATGCAAATAGAGTAGTTTAAATGATCGTAAGAAATAACGCATCGTAGGCATTACTACTGACATATAAAGTTATGTACAATATTATTTCCCATTCCTTGTATAAATTAAAGGGCAATTGCATCCAATTTTCTCACGAGCACCGTACTCGAAGTAAATTGGCCCAATATCATCGGCAATTAATCGCAGTACTTTGCCTTACACTTATGTATGGAGTAACTGCAGCACTTAAAATGTACAATGGTCATTTCGGTACCGGAACCACCCTGGGTTTTAATCGTTTATATTTTTCATATAGTCTGGTCGTTTTACTGATGTACCGGGAAAAAATTGTTAACAAAGCTTTTTTGGTTATCAATCGATGCGCATGGGTGTCCTCTTTAACATGCGAAAACTCCTCGTCAATCCTCCTTGGTGAAAAAAGTTAGTCATTTTAGTAAATCTCCCCATTTTCAGTTAAATTTCAATGATTTCTCATACATTTGATAATATTCTAAGTATACCTACATAATTTGTTGGCTGTCGTAACCAGGAATCTATATCAGGTATCTATAGGGGACCCAGGAGAACCTGTATGCCTATGGTGGGATTCCGGGAGATGTACGATAGGGTGGGGTACGATGTGGAAAGGGAGGGGGAAAGCCTCAGTAGTTGAAGCATTATAGCATGTAAATGGCAAAGTTATCATCTTAATAGTATTTAATGCAAGATAGTTTGGTTAATAGTATTTAATGCAAGATAGTTTGGTTAATCACAGACTATGCTTAAAAGGGGGAAAGGGGATTCGCGTCCTGGCAGCACAATATTTGTCTGGAAAAAACCCTCTATGATTGAGTAGTAAGCCTTTCAAATCCCTAATCGTTGGAGTTTCCAGGTGATTCGCTCTTTAGACCCCCTCTGTGTGGTGCTTTGCCGTTCCTGTCCCCGCCCACATTGCCGTCGGGAAAATCGGCCTTTCCATCGGGGACATCTCTCTCCCATGTCTGAAAGCACAATTTGTCGGGGAGAAAAAAATATCTTAAATTGATTAAATAAGCCTTTCAAATCCCTAATTATGGGAATTTCCGGGTGTTTCGCTCTTTAGACCCACCTCTGAATAGTGCTTGGCTGTTCCTGTCCCCGCCCACTTTGCCGTCGGGAAAATTTGCCTTTCTATCCCTTTCCCCGTCTAGTTTGGAACATTAAACCCCAGTCGAGCAATACCATCACCACGAACTGTGGATTCGGCCGAAACATAAACTCACTTTATCCCAGGTAAAGCAGGCCCGTAGCCAGGACATATTA
>NW_022699485.1:21377-31716 GCF_011630105.1 Anneissia japonica | reverse complement strand
GTCTACTATTATGTAGAAAATACATAATAAATTTTTTTTTCTCTCCGGCGAATTGTGCTTTTTCTCCCCGACGGTGGAGGGGGGGGGGCTCTCCCCGACGGGGCCCTGGCCCCCGCCCCCTCCCACTGGCGCTACCCCTGGTGTGGTTCAGGTGCCTGGGGCCACGGTGGGGTCGGGGGCGAAGCCCCCGAATAATGTTATAAAAGCAGTTTGGCCTATGTTTTGAAAAAGATCTATGTAATGAAAAGGTGGTAATATAATAAAATTAGAAAATATTTTCTGAGAATTGGCATGTTTAAATCACACCGAAAGATATAAAAAAAAAAGCTCATCGCATAATCAATATCAATATACTCAACACGTGTATTATTATAAAACAAAAAAGCTATTCTTTTTCCTCCTCTTCTTCTTCTACTACTTCTTCTTGACTCTCATAATAATAGTACTATTTTACTACATGGCTAAAAAAAGCACAAATACTGTCATGACTACTGATAGGGCCATCGTTAAATTAAGTCAGAGCCCAAAATATAGAATAATTCGAAATTATTATTTTAAGATTTTATAACATAATACATAGCCTACTGATTAATAATAGCTGAGATGCACATTTCAGAATTAATAATCGTTTTTAGTATATATTACTGAATATTTATTGTCTACAAAATGAAATATGAATTATATGCATCTTTAGACATACAATTTCTACAATATTATTCTTGTTTTTATGTAGATAAATGTTCGATAAATTCTATCTTTCATTAAAAAAAAAGAAAAAAAACCCCGAAATTCAGCGCGTCTATTTTCATTCTAATCAATAACGTTTGTAAACGTGCACGGACGTCATCGTCGAATCCCAGGACTTCCGACGGTAAAACTGGCATGCCTGCCTGTCTAGGTCCGTCCCAGGCCAACCAATAATAATTTACAAAATTTATTTTTTTAAATATAGGCCTATGGCGCATCCTGTACATGCACTTCAACTTTTACAACAAAAGCCTAGGCCTAGTAGGCCTACCTGTAGTAAGTCCTACTGTACTTAGGCCTAGGCCTACTATTTTGTTGTCGTCGGGGTATAATTCTGTATCTATGAACGAGGAGCGTACCTAGCTAGTCAACATCTAGGCTAGGCTAATTTATTTTAAAATCAATAACCCACCAGGACTATCTGTCGTTTTCTTCTTTGCAACAGCGGACGAAAAAAAGTCAGTCTTTATCACTAAAAATTAACAAACACTCGTTTTGACGCACTCCGTTCTGTAGTGTGTCTGCTGTTGAAAACAAACTTCCAGCCTAATTTTGTGACTGGCTATGATGACTGAGATGGACTATGTTGATTTATTAATAACATTTTGTTTGGGATGAAAAAAAGGAGAGTCCATTTCCCCAAAATGCTCCATCAGCACATAGTTTAGTGTGGCTATGGAATTTACTAACCACACAATCCACAATTAGGTGATTAAGTCGCAAAACTTTATCTGCATTTGGTGGATTAAGTCGCAAAACTTTAGCTTCGTTTGGTGGCACCATTTACTCTAGGTAGACGGCGACCGGTTTCGTTACAGGTTGGTACATTTCTTACAAATATTCAGCAAAAGGCCAGTGAAAGTTGAGACGGCAGCCGGGTTTTTATCGATGTTTGTCATCCTTATGTGTGCCATCGTAAAGTCATGGTTTGCTGGAATTGCGTTTTAATTTAAATCTCCGAACTTCTGAAGCTGAGATATTCTATGAATGTAGGCTTTTATCGCAGGCTACAATTTAAAAACGGGTGGGACTCATTCAAAAAATTCGAGGGGGTTCGCTAGAAAAGGGGGGTTCGCCCGAACCATAAAAACCCCCCCCCCCTGGCTACGGGCCTGTAAAGCTCGGTCTCCATAGAATTGTTCACCCTATCGGCGACAGTTGTTAGGAAGGTTGAACGTGGTTAAACTTTGCCGATTTCAAACGAATCGGGGTGCCTTCCTGATTACGTCAGGGCAGCTAGCAATGCACCCTGATTCTGAAACGCAATCGGCAAAGTTGAACCAGGTTCAACCTTCTCGACAACTGTCGGCGACTGTCGCCGATAGGGTGATTGTATGGAAACCGAGCTTCATGGTTAATCCAGATTTGTAAACGGTTTTATACAATGTAGTCTGGCCAAGACAAAAAAAGTTATATGGCATTCGCATTTTTTTGTCGTGGTAGCGCAAGCAAGTAAAGTGCAACGACAGGGGATATCTTAGTTAAACTTTATGTATATATTATAAATATACTTATAAGATATTTTATCTAATAGACCTATTTAATTCATTTTTTTGCTAATAGCCGAATTGTTCGTAAAGTTTAATTTAGAGAATGAATAAAAAAAATTCATAACTACAATAAGCCGCTATGTTATTCTGTTGTTCATGTTTCACTGCTTTTAATTAATTTTCGGCAAACTGAGTTTCGGCAAAACTGGGATTCATGGTTTTTGATTCGGCAATCCGGCACTCGGCAAACTGGGTTTTGACAATCTGGCATAGATCCTTTCCTACACACTAGAAGCTTATTCTTCTGGATCCTTGGGAGGGTGTTGTCCATAGATTCCGCATATCTCTGGTGAACAGCCTAGTACACCTACACCCCCCACCTCAAGATTTGTATCCTAGAGCTACCACTCTGCTATATCAAAGATCATTAATTTAACCCACTTCTATATATTGTAATAGGTCATGTGACTGGTTACTCTTTCCAGTGGTTTTGGCAGCCCCTGGCAACGTCCACTAACACTCTAGCCGTGGACAAGATCAGTCCGGCAAATACTGGCACCACCTCTGTGCCCTACTACCTGGTAAAAATATGTTACCTAGGAGTATGTCTCATTGATTCGGACGATCCACCATTTCAAAAAAGCCTCCTTTTAAAAACTAATCCGCATCTTGTATTAAATACGATCGAAATGATGATAAAGAATGAAACCAGCTCCAAATAATAAGTAGATCTAAAGGAAATAAATAAATTAATAATCACCTACAATTATACACACGTGCCAGTTGTGGCTCCAGAAATTTTCTGACAGGGAGCCTGAATCAAATGGCCGACTAGAACCTCGGTCATGGCCCTGGCATAAAATCCCTTGTAGGGTTCTCAGGGGGAGTTTGAGAGGTGGGGGTGAGGTAACTTAATATTTCTTGAGGATATTTCCCGCACGATTAAAATCGTAACGGTGGGATTGGTCTACAGGAGCTCGTGTTTCGTACAGGTCATTCCAGTCATAGAAAAAGCCTTTAATGGTGAAAGCGTACCTGTCATTAGCCATAGTAGCCCAGGTCAATACATAACACCGGCTGTATAAAATTTATTATAAGATTGAAAATGTTAATCTTATTATTGTAGTAGTGATATTATGTACACCTTTTAGTTATTGTTATTTATTCGTTAACGTTATTATATCAATATATAAATTTAATGTATTGTTTATGTATGAATTACTATGTCCATGTTAAATTAATCTTATCTATTAAAATTGTATATTTAAATAATATAGTAATAATAGGCATAGCCGAGGTCTAGCCTAGACTAGGCCTAAAATAAATGACTATATGTGAGTGAATACAATTATGAAAAATATGAAAAAAAAACCTGCAAAATTGTGAAAGAATAAAGGAAGAAGGAAGAATAGGAAAGAGATTTGGAGCGGCTGAAATATTTTCCGAAAATATACCATTACAGTAGTCAATATGCTATTATTGCATTACGTTTTTGTAAACAATTTTGGGCGCTAATCGCCATTATAGGCCTTAGTGCCAGAGCCTACACTTTTCATAATTCGAATCGAGTCTCACTTGGCTGGGGGCAGGTCCTGGCGCCATCACTGCTCTCCTCCCCATTGTACCCTTTTTTTGACTCGACCCCATCATTTGGTGGGATATGTTCCTCCTGGCTCTCCTAGATACCTTATATGGATTCCTGGCTACAACCCTTCAAACATTTTTCTCAAAATATGCGGGTCTAAGTATTATCTTATCTGTGAAAAATCATTGAGGTTTAACTAAAAATAGGGGGCTTCAGTAAAACGGCTATAACTTGTTTTCCCCCAAGGATGATTGAAGAGGAGTTTTCACATGTTAAAGAGGACATCTGTGTGTATCGAGTGATACCATTTGTTAACCATTTTTCCCGGTAGCCCAGGACTTTGAACTAAATCGACTAGACTAATACATATTGCATGAATATTGTGATGTTGCTGTACTCTGAGGTCACCCGCCACTCTGGCATCGTAACAACCAACCGACTGTACACCGTCACACTCCATAACGCATGCAAGTGCACCTCCTAGTTTCGTTACGGATTGAATATGTGTCCTAGTAATATGGAACTGCAAATCTTTAGAATAACAAATTACAATAACTAAATTATTATAGCTTCTGATTATTTAAATATTGCAGAAAATTCGGATATTAACGTAATTTATCCTCCGAAGGAGTTTAATCAACCCCTTGTATTGTAATTTTTTTGTGTTATTAAAACCCTAAGGATAAAGCTTGACACAATAAATTCGGTTACACTCTCTGCTTAACCCATTTATTCAACTCCTTGCTGCCTCATTTGCAATTAGAGTTCCTTTAGGCCTATTATAGAGTGTGGGGTCCACACAACCTAACCAGTAGTGCGTAACCAACAAAAATAAGCTTTGAGGCTAAATTATTGACCTCGCGTTTTTTAAAAGTACATAAATCAATAACAAAGGGTCGTGTCACATTATTTTTTGCTGGAAATGTTTTTAAAAGAGTATTTCCTAATTCCCACTAGCGTGCCACTTAGTGAATTGAGAGGGAAGGAATATGTGGATAGATTAAAAGAGCTAAATTACCTACACTATCTTATAGAAGAAAGAGAGCTGATCTTGTTCAAACATACAAGATTGCATGATATGAATACCATTGCCTCAAGTAATATTTTTGAATGCCCACCTCAGAGTAAAACTAGAGGACATGATTATAAACTTTATAAAAGTAGAGCAAATACCAATGTTAGAAAGAATTCCTACTCAGTTAGAGTTGTAAATTGGAATGCACTTCCAAATTATGTAGTGTCTGCAAAGAAAGTCGGGTCTGGATAAAGGAACCTGGTCTGGCCACCGATTGAAGTACAGCCCGTATGTATCTGAAGAAGATTGTCGGATGTATCAAGATGGACAAACGAGCATAGGTCTGTAAGTCTCGAAGATTGATATTGAAAATATTTAAGAGGTATGAATATAAAATAACAATTAAACTATTTATAACAATCGGCCAAACTGTCATCATCATTCAAAGGTAGGCATATAAGGTTCAAGCCGGCCCTGATTACTTGCAATTAACATTTAAACCCTAAAGTGATTTTTCCTGCATCTGCCCCTGAAGGGGGTTGGAATAGCTTTCATCAAGAGATGTCATATCTTTAAAATTTGTACACATCAGACTCACTATGTTGGGACTGCTAGGTATGAATTAAATATCCCAACTAACTTTAAATGTAGTGTCTGCCCCTTGGGGAGGGGGTAGCAGGCCGCTGATCCAGAGCGTTAGCGACTATCACACAGATGTTATCTTATGGAACAGATCTCCCTAACAATCAGATGATATATCAGACAAATTTTGTTGTTGATGATGATAATAAAGACGGCACGGTATGAGTCATCTGGAAGGGGAAAATGAGTCATGGCTCGGGACAGCGAACCACAAAAGGCCCCTGGTCGAAGTACAGGGGTAGGAGAGCCCCGGCAAAAATATGCAGTAAATTCTATATTGTGGTAAAGCTACTCTTATCAAAATCTAAAAATCAACGTGTCCCCGCTCCTCCTTCTTCGACCTGGGCATCGTCGTCTCCTCTCGACCGCCGACCACCTTCGATTCGTCGTCGGCGACCGTCTCTGATAATTCGGATTCGACGGGAACGTAGTGCCGACACGTCACCTTCGCATTGGGGTTCTTCTTCTTCACCAACTTAAAGATCTCCTGTTCCCAAGATTCGTCCCTTTCAATTATCAGGTAATTGCTCGACGGCGGATCCATCTCTTCTCCCTGTCTGCTATCGTCAAAATAAAAAAAAACACCTTTACTTTCGAAGATATATACACTGTCTCTTATACACATCTAGATGTGTATAAGAGACAGACGTTATTTCAACCAAGTTGTGCCCACTGGGAAAGAACTTATGCAGGCTTGTCCCAGGCAGACACCACAGGGATCTGCAGCGGAAAATTCCTGTAGTTCTGAATTACTAGAAGACTAATTTAAATTATTTATGGCAAGTCCTTTTAACCACCGAGCTGAACGAGTAATTACGAATGCAGGTAGCCGTTGGATAGCTTGCCAGGTGGACATTTGTTGAACAAATAGTTTAACCATGGAAGTATAAACTTTAAAAACGTGCGTGCTGATATTGAAATTGCCTTATTAATTAGTTTTTAAAAAGTACTTTTGTAATGCATTACTGTATATCGTGGCATGAAGAAACATATATACCTGACTGAAGAAATTAGTATTGAATGAATTCAAAAGAAATTCTGATTGCTGTGAAGTGAAGCATGTATTGATGGTGTTAGCAAATGTAAATATCTATAACAATGCACAATAAGTTAACAACATTAAACAAAAGGTATATAAAGCCTTTATAATTTTAAAAAGCATTTTATAGAGTATTGTAACCTGTGACCATGAACGGTAAAGTACGCTGGCCTAATGAAAGAAACAAATACATAAAAGGGTACAATAAATAAAAAGGGAACAACAATACACAAAAGGTATTATGCATAAATTAAAAAAAAACCACATTTTATGGAGTATTGTACCTTGCGACTATAAACGGTAAAGTACGTTGGCCTAATGAGAGAAACAAGTATTATGGGAAGGTATTGTGTCGTCTAGGTTTACCCATAACGAAATTGTACATGATTTGCTTACTCTTAAAAGAAGTTTTACTGCCCAGAACCAAAGCCAAGATTCCCATGAGAGGAATCGCTAAAACCATACCAGAGGCGGTGTCAAGGGGAAGAATTGAATCGCTGCCTCAATATTGCAGGAGGGTGTTGTATTTTTCCAATAGACTACACTGGTTAATCTGTAAAGATTTAGGATTCCATTTTAATGTTTTATGACAGAACATAATACATTCTATATTCAGTACTTTTTAACTGTCTTAATAATGAGGACCGTTTTCAGTTTCGAAGAGGGAACTGATCGCACGCCACCACTTCCCACAATCGGATACGGGCCTGTTTATATCGTCTTTCAGCGGTCAAAGATTATATTTGTACCGTATTCATCTTTAACACCTGACCACCCGGCGCTGCAATTAATCTTTAATGTTTTTGTTTTTTTTGTAATTGTTATATCCCAACCTGACCTTGGCCATAGCGAACAGTGCGAAAGTCTGGTGCCGTATTTTCAATATTTGCTCACCTCAGCCTCAACCATGAATGGGCTGAGGTGAGTATGAACTCTAGTCCCCAATTTCGTGTCTGCTACTGGACAGGATGGGGAGGAGTAGATGCTCCACAGGTTTGCCAGCTGTTATTTTCAGGTATCCAGATGTCCCATATTTTTCAATTTCTCTCACCTAATCCCCACGGTTTTGGCCAAGGTGGGTTTACAATATCTTTTAAATTTTTGTGGCTGCCATTTGGAGAAGGAGTAGCGGTTCTACATGTTATTTCCGGGCATTCTGAGGTGCCAAAAATGGTTGTTCACCATGGGGGTTGTTGGGGTGTGATATGCACTCAGACCCCGCTAAATATAACCAGCTTCACCCCCCCCCCCACCCACGCTTTAACTATGGCCGGACCGCTTTCAAAATGCTTCCGACATCTATGAACCTATACAAGAAGAAACAAAAATAAATAAATAAATATAAAAGTTAGGATTAACCTGTTGCCTATTTAACACTTCTACAGATTTAATCTGGAAAAATAATGAGTAAAAGCTCTAATTCTCCTATTTACTCTTCAAAATGCTTCCACGAAAAAATATTCAGCCTCATGTTTTAGTAACTCTAAAACAATACACGCGTCAGCATTAAGATCTCAGTTAGAGATTTCTTGTTCTTCGATAGAATTTCTGTTCACTGTCTTGGTAGACATGTATTCATCTACATCGAAACACTAGTTTCGATGTAAATGAAACAGCCAACGTTATGACAGCATTTAAACCTAAAACCCATATTTATAATCCATATACACAAAAGGTGTAGAAAGATTTTATGACGTTTAGTAGCATCACATCGTATTTCAAGAAAGTTACCACCTAGGGGTGCCATAATAAAAAAAAATACCTTAGCCCCACTTCTTTGGGCTGAGGTAAATTTTTGTGTATAGACCCACTATCTGTCAATGTCCTGTCCTGGTCCCCTCTATTTTGAATATCTGGATCCGCCACTGATGTGTAACGATTAAGAAAATAGAGTGAATTAACTCAGTTCTGTATTGAAGCTTTTTTGTTATGGATGGAAATATAATGCTGTATTAGTGTGGCCTTGGTCTGACGAGTGTGTTTGATGCGAAGTTTTTGAGCCTAGACTGGCCTTGGCCCTCGAGGATGCCAAACCCCCTCCCTAAACTTAAAAAAAAATTAAATGTATAGAACAATACTCGCAACATTCCAAATATAGGCCTATAACAAAAATGTTATTAGGAACAACTGTCCCCGTCGGGGTCTTGTTTATAATGTATTTTAATGATTGATGAACTGATTGTTTTATTGTCAAATCATCATTCCACTCACTGTAAGTATCAGGATATGATGTATTGGTCGAATGCTTTATTTGTTTTGAGCATATTTACCTATTTCCATGGCCTCACATCTTAAGGTTTCATTCAATCTTGTTTTCTAAGGTTTTGAAAACATATTTTGTAAAGCAATACATTTACTGACGTGCACGTGTTTTCTTTAAAAGTTCAACTAGCTATAATATATTAAATGCTTGCGGTACACTACGTAGATAGTTCTTTCAGAACTTTTTTTTTGTTGAGAATGTCTCGACCTTTCGATTTAGTAGACCTTTCGATTTAGTTGCTTCAGTCGACATCATGAGATTAATATTTGGATGTTTTGCCAATGCATTAAAATTGATGACGATTGGAGAATAGAGAAAATAGAACACACAAATTAAGATCGACCTTATGGCTTATCTTAAATTTTACACAGTTAGTGTTCTATTATTTCTATGATATAAGGAAATCAAACGAAACGTCGAGACAAAAAACAGTTCTGAAAGAACCATCTATGTGGATTACCGCAAGAATTTAACATATTATTAATGCTATTGACAACAATAGAACAATCAATGACCTTATTTCAGTACGACGTATTCATAACGTACGATGACCTGACTTGATTTAAAAAATGTGCACAACATAGGCCTTTCAAACAAAATCGTGCTTGCCGATATTTCAGTTGCTTTAAAATTAATATGCTTTCAAAGTGTATTTTAGTGCATCGTACCGTGGTACGAAGCATACGTAAATACCTAATGGAAAAATAACCTTGATTGTATTCAACAGGTACGAGTTTATGGCATGTTTATATTTTTTTTTTAAATTTTATTTTTTTTGTAAAAAAATAATCTTATTTGTAGTGTTTGGTGGCACGTAACAGGTAAATTGTAATGAATATAATCTATAATTACGGTCTCTAAAACCTATATTATTTAGGTGAAAATTTAAGTAGGAATTTCTAAAGTTACATTTTTAGATCTATGCCTATTTAACGGGCCTCAATTGCCCCGGCCCCAGTGCTTTGCACTGGCTGCACTGCCTATACCGACGTTTCGTAACAACCAATTATATGTTTTCTCTCCAATTCACTCCCACCAAATGCGCCATGCTCCTCTATGCATTGTCCACGCACCTCAGTATAAAAATTAGGTTCCGTATGTATTTTGACATTCAAAAAGTATTATTTTATTTTAAAAATTGGGAATTTTATAAAATAATTGATGGTTTCACAGTTTATATAGTCAGCAACCTTGCAACAATATTCGGCCGTAGAAAAACGAAATATTCTCATATATTTGATTTAGAGAAATGTATCAAAGGTTCAGAACCCGACATTTTGCTTCACTGGACATCACTGCTTCGCTAAAAATTTTAGCGAAGCAGTGATGTCCAGTGAAGCAAAATTATGATGTTGCATTCTTCATCATGACTGGGAAAGATGAGATGATATATAAGATGTGTATAAGAGACAGGTTCTACATGTTATTTCCGGGCATTCTGAGGTGCCAAAAATGGTTGTTCACCATGGGGGTTGTTGGGGTGTGATATGCACTCAGACCCCGCTAAATATAACCAGCTTCACCCCCCCCCCCCCCCCCCCCCCCCCCCCCCCCACCC
>NW_022699485.1:16507-18579 GCF_011630105.1 Anneissia japonica | reverse complement strand
TTGGCTAATTCTGGCACTAATTTGCTAAAATAAATTGATAATAATTGATTATAGATAACATTGGCTCTACTTTAGTAAGTTGGGCACCAGTTAAGTGTGTTTAGTAGTAACCAATGAATATTGGCTAACTCTGGCACTAATTTACTAAAATATATTGATAATAATTGATTATAGATAACTTGGGCACTACTTTAGTAGGTTGGGCACCAGTTAAGTGTGTTCAGTAGTAATCAATTAATATTAGCTAACTCTGACACTAATTTGTTATATAAATTGATAATAATTGGTTATAGATAACGTGGGCTCTACTTTAATAAGTTGGGCACCAGTTAAGTGTGTTTCGTTGTAATCTATTAATATTAGCTAACTCAGGCACTAATTTACTAAAATACATTGATAATAATTGATTATAGATAACTTGGGCACTACTTAAGTAAGTTGGGCACCAGTTAAGTGGGTTTTTTTTGTAATAATCGATTAATATTAGCTAACTCCGAAAGGTCCACTGATTAATCTCAGATAAGAAAGTATAATACATACTCCAAGTATTGAAATACACGCCATCGTACATAGCTAACTCTGGCACTAATTTGCTAAAATAAATTAATATTAATTGATTATAGATAACGTGGGCACTACCTTAGTAAGTTGGGCACCAGTTAAGTGTGTTTACTAATAATCAATGAATATTTGCTAATTCTGGCACTAATTTGCTAAAATAAATTGATAATAATTGATTAAAGATAATGTGGGCACTACTTTAGTATGTTGGGCACCAGTTAAGTGTGTTTTGTACTAATCAATTAATATTAGCTGATTCTGGCACTAATTTGCTAAAATACATTGATATATAATTTATTATAGATAACGTGGGCACTACTTTAGTAAGTTGGGCACCAGTTAAGTGTGTTTTGTAATAATCAATTAATGTTAGCTAACTTTGGCACTAATTTGCTAAAATAAATTGATAATAATTGGTTATAGATAACGTGGGCTCTACTTTAATAAGTTGGGCACCAGTTAAGTGTGTTTCGTTGTAATCTATTAATAATTAGCTAACTCAGGCACTAATTTACTAAAATATATTGATAGTAATTGATTATAGATAACTAGGCACTACTTAAGTAAGTTGGGCACCAGTTAAGTGGGTTTTTGTAATAATCAATTAATATTAGCTAACTCTGTCTGGCACTAATTTGCTAAAATAAATTAATATTAATTGATTATAGATAACGTGGGCACTACGTTAATAACTGGGCACCAGTTATAGTCCGGCAGCTTAGCAGATGGATGTGGACGTTCCGGACAAAAGCACCAATTTTTTTTTACATCCTCCTTATGATCATAGCATTTAATTTTTGGTAGGAACCACCGCATCCGAGGTCATTATGGCGGCCATCTTGGATTTGAAAATGGCCGCCTAATAAAAACTATGTTTATCTATATCTCCGCTTCTAAACCACTTGGAATTATAATTCTAATGTCTGAAACTATTTTATATGGTCAAGGAATACAATCATACCATTTTTGACCTGGTCAGATTGCCACAAATAAGTCATTTAAGGTCATTCAAGGTCAGATATTGTATGGTATCTTTAAAATTACATAATTGTCTTATTTTACATTAGAACCATACCCAGACTCTCAGAATTCAAAATCTTTACAATGAACTACAATATTTCATTCGAGGTCATTCTGGCGGCCATCTTGAATTTCAAAATTGCTGCCACACAAATCCTATATTTTATCAATATATGGGTTTTTAAGCCATTTTAATGAGAATTAGGCCTACGATATCTAAAATTGTATTTCATGGTCAAGGATTTATAACACTTGTGACATGGTCAGATGGTCATTAATATCATAAAAGGTCATTTAAGGTCATTCAATGTATATACCATACCATTACCATTTTTTACCTGGTCAGATTGCCACAAATAGGTCATTCAAGGTAAAATATTGTATGGTATCTTAAAATTACGTAACTCATGTTTTACATTAGAACATTAGAATCATATCCATACTCTCAGAATTCAAATGTTTTACTATGAAATATATATGTATATATATAT
>NW_022699485.1:0-16456 GCF_011630105.1 Anneissia japonica | reverse complement strand
TAAAATTATGTATGTACAATTTTCAGTGAGATTTTTTTTAAATCTTTTGTGGGGGTAACCCTCAATTTTTTTCATCATTTTTAATTTAAATAAACACATACTGTACCACGGTATACAATAAGAAATACTGTCAAAAAATTATGAGATTTTGAATATTATAAATACAAAATATTATTTAAATTTTATGAAAGTAATGTCATCATAGTGTGAGCAAAACGTTATTGCATAAATCAATTATATATATATCTATATAAAATAATTATGAGATTTTGAATATTATAAATACAAAATATTATTTAAATTTCATGAAAGTAATGTCATCATAGTGTGAGTAAAACATTATTGCATATTCAATTATATATATATATATATATATATACATATAATATACACATACTGTACATACTGTATATACATATACACATATATACATACATATATATAGACCTACACACGCAACAAACACACAATACATATATATAGATATATATATATATGTATATATATATATATATAATTAATATATATATATATATATATGTATATATATATATAGTATACCATTCTTTTTGATATCAATTTATCATTCACATTAAATACAATTTCTGATATCAGAATATATAATGGAATATAATAAATACAAATACATGTCACTACTTTTGATGTTATTCTTTGACTATGCAGTACAGTAAACATATTTAAAGGAACAAAACATGTTTTACATGGCGGTCACCTTGAAATTTAATATGGCTGCTAAATGACCTTGACATAAAATGGCTGTCATAATGACCTCTGATGAAAAAGTTCCATCAAAAATTGAATTTTGTGAGCTTATGTATGATTTTACTGTAAAACACGACCACTTAAAAACTATTAAGATATTCTACGTAACAGAGAAATGAAATATAATGACCTTGAATGACCATCTGACCATGTCACAAGTGCTATAAATCCTTGACCATGAAAATATATTTTTAGACATCATAATTCTTATTGGAAATTGTTTAAAAGCCGATATATTGATAAATATAGGTTTTGCGTGGCAGCTTTTTTGAAATTTAAGATGGCTGCCAGAATGACCTCGAATGAAATATTGTAGATCATAGTAAAAAGTTTGAATTATGAGAGCCTGGGTATGATTCTAATGTAACATTTGACAATTACATAATTTTAAAGATACCATACAAGATTTGACCTTGAATGACCTTGAATGACCTTACATGACCCATCTGTGGCAATCTGACCAGGTCAAAAATGATATTATGGTATTCCTCGATCATATAAACATACTCTTAGACATTAGAATTATAATTCCAAGAGGTTTAGAAGCGGAGATATAGATAAATATAGGTTTTATTAGGCGGCCATTTTGAAATCCAAGATGGCCGCCATAATGACCTCGGATGAGGTGGTTCCTTCCAAAAATTGAATGTTATGACCATAAGGAGCTTGTGAAAAAAAATTGGTGCTTTTGTCCGGAACGTCCACATTAAGTCAAAATTTGGCCCCAAGCTGTCGTACTATTAAGTGTGTTTAGTAGTAATCAATTAATATAAGCTAACTCTGGCACTAATTTACTAAAATATATTGATAATAATTGATTATAGATAACTTAGGCACGACTTTTTATTATATTCTAGATAATCGTCTGTTCACTATTACTATCGTTATCTGAATCATGCTCCCGATGTCAACATATTTAATTGTTAATTATTTTTATAAATACAAACAAAAATCATTACTATAGTAGTTGTCATTTTCTATGTAATTAATCGTCCTGTTCACTATCACTCTGATTCGTAACTGCTCTGTATCCGAGTCAAAGGAGTCGTTTTCGGCAATGGCATCGATTACTTCGGTTGGAATTATATCTCCTTCACACCACAAAGGCTCCAGCAAACCACGGTCACCAATGCACCATCCGTTATTGTCTTCAGGTTTCGGGAGTTCGTAAATCGGTGTTAGTGCGAGCTTCCAGATCTTGACCTGATAGTTTGTGCGTTTTATATGCGGGCGCAAGCATCTACGTGACAGTGGAAAGTTGGCCAAGTCAACGTTTTTCTTAATACTGATCTTCCCATCTTTTTCCTTGCACTTCCTACGAAGAAAGTCAAATCTAAGCTCATTGATGCTCCTTGATTTAGATCTGGACCCATATAAAAGGCATGTAAAATCTTCTAGTTCTGACATTAACTCCTCCTCAACTTCCCAATTTTCTCATAATTTCTTAAAAATATCTAAAAATGTTGGATATTTTTTATTCGGTAACGGTACATTTATAATTAAAATTTATAAAATTTACATTTTAATATTTTTTTCGGTAAATAGACCTATAGAATATACAACAAACTAGTAAATATATCCTCCAGTGTACAAAACATTTGATTCCTACCGTAAAATGTACATTATATTACAGTATCAACAAATGCAATGCTTGAATTGAGGGCGTCATCAAATGAGGGCGTTATCAAATTGTATGGCGGGTCACTTCAAACGACATGTAAAACTTTCTTTGTTTCTTATATTTTTTGAGCTTTTTATTATAAAAACAACTTTTTGTATATGTGATACATAATAATATATTATAATACAGATACTAATTACCATATTTGTACATTTATACATTTCTTTTTAAAACGAAGGTCAACGGCAGCAGCGTCGTATCATATAATTTGCCTCGTGAATTCACGACGGTAGGTAGGCAAAATCTGCCTTTAAAAACTTGATTTTCTCCGTAAATCCCAACTTTCATGCGACGCAACATCGATATATGATGTTTACATAATATATAGAACGTATGGTGAGCATTTCGTTGACTACAAAGTCTATGCAACGGTTAAGGTGATATTTTACTGGACTAATAGCTTGTTTCCATAGTATTAAACTGTTAACATTCAAAGTAAGGCAAGAATATATAGCATAATAACTAGACTTATCATTTTTGCCTAACATTAACTAGACATATGCTACTGTCAAGAATCATACTATTTAACCAATTTCTATTTACAAATTGTGAGTATACAAACAGTAAGTATAATAAAAAAAAATAATCAAACTAAACATGCAACCTTCATTGTAACCAGGGAGAAAGCTCTCTTGTGATTGGTTGGCTGTTGAAAGAACGTCACGCTTCAGCGTATCACAGCCTATCTTCGCAGTTATGCCCTTTTGCCTTGAAAATTTACTGAAAACTGTGTAGTTATGCCCTTTTGCCAAGCCCCTATCTAGCCCGAGGGACACTTTTTTACATTCTTTTTGCGTCTACATGTGTAACATGATGTACTGACCCCACTAGGCTATATAACTCATTTTCGCCAAAAATGTTAGTTATGCCCTTTTGTCATGGTAAAGAATCTGGTCTTATTAAACGTGGCTACTCCAAACTGGAAAGCGAAATGTTCTAAAGTTGCAGGATACACTTTGAAGTCTTCACATAGATGTTGACGAAGCTGAAGTAGAAGTTTTTTAGGGTCTTCCATAGAGTAATATAATATATGATATATGTATATAATATATATAATATATATATAATATATATATATATATATTATATATATATATCATTGTATATAAAAGAATATTCACTCATAACACCTAAATCTTTGTTTAAACCATTAACATTAGATTTAAGAGAGGAACAAACAGGATCTCAGCACATCTTCTAGCCTTAGTATTGAAATTGGTGCCTAAGATTATAAAGCCTAAATCACTGATAGTATGTTAGGGTGGTGAGCAACATGGAAGCCCTTTTGATGGTCTTTAACAATTTGTTTGTAGTTGTTAAGTCTGAGGTTACATTCGGTTTCGCCTACATAATTACTGTTATTACATTTAGTTGAAAATAGTAAATTAGTGCCTAAGATAATAATAATAATAAACCTAAATCACTGATAGTATGGCTCGGTAAAATAAAATGGTGAGCAACAGGAAGCTCTTTTGATGGTCTTTAACTAATTTTTTTGTGGTTTTTAATTGAGCTTACATTCGGTTTTGCATACATAGTTGCCGTTATTACGTTTAACTCAAAATAGTAATGTGCTGCGCTTATGTACGGCGAAATTCGGCAAGTTGGGTTCGGCAAACCGGGTTTCGGCCTACTGGGATTTTGTGTTTTCGGTGAACTGATTTCGGCAAACTGGGTTTCGGCAAAGTGGCCTAAACTCGGCAAACCGGGTTTCGCAAACTGGATTCCGACCAACTGGTCGGATATCTACTATTGGTACTTCACTTTATAGAAAGGGGTACTTTTACTACATACATACTACTAGCTGTTGTTGTAGATATATTACGGCAGCTTGGCAGATGGATGTGGAAATTCTTGACAAACACGGCCTTGCAAAAAAAAAAAACGTTATTCAAGAATATTTAAAAAAAGATATCGTCAAGTCATATTTACGTTACTGTGTTTAGGGCCTACTTGATACTTGATATTTTTTTTTTTTATTATTTTATTTTTTTTAATTTTATTTTTTGTTTTTTTTTAACATATTGACAAAAATAGAACAAAACATTGTTTGAAGGTTTGTATGGCAAACTAACAATATAAAACACTACTAGGTACACCACCTAGATAGTTCTGAAAAGAAGTTGTTGTGAGGATGTCTAGACGTTTCGATTGAGTTGATTCAATCGTCTTCAATAGAAAAACAATAGAACCTTGTTGCGGTGAAGTGCATCAGGAAGTTTATTGAACTGAAGTGAGTAACAACCTGTACTGTATTTCTTAAACAATAACAACATCATGCTCAATAGAGGATTTTGGCTGGTAGATTTTCTCATAATAGCAGTCTTAGTTACCTGGCACTCATACAGATCGTGATGCCAGGGTACAAAACACTACAAACAAACAATTGATATATTTGAAAAGCCTATTATTTAAACTGTTACATTGTTGAGCTGAAAGAGAGAAAGAGTGGCTTGTTAAGTCCTGTTATTAACTGGCTTATTTTTGAATGAATATATACTTACGTATTTTAAAATTTATTTTGTAAAATTTATATATGCGCACATATTCATTTCAAAAGTCCAGCTCAATAAACTTTCCCCCTAAACAATTTGAGAATTGTTTTTATTCGATTGATTCCTGAAGTTGACGTCGTTGAGAAATTAAAAAATCAGAGTACTTCATTTATTTGGCAATAAGTAAGCCTCGTGAACAAAACAAACACGGCTCATTGGTCAGTTTAGCAAAAGTATTTACGTTAATGTAAATTAGATTAGGTCCCAGAAAATAATAATTATAACATTTGTCCACATAGAGTCAGTATAGTCATTTTAGGCCAACAAAATGCAAAAAAAAAAAAAAAATATGTTGACGATAAGAACCCGGGCAACGAAATATTCATCGCGATGTGAAAAGCTTTGATGTTTTTGCAAAAAGAAACAAATAGCAGGCAGTGTATCGAATTATAAGTGAATCGTGACGTCATCAAAATAGCTCCTAATGCTGTTTCCTATTCCAAGCCTTGCACTGTTTCATTCGTGCACGGTTTGTTTGACCTTTGACCGGTTCGTGTGCAAACACAATTGTAGGTATCGCTATATCGCGATAAATTCTGGCTAGTGTTTTACACCTACTACGACGCGCCTGCGAAAAGAGAGGGCAAATTTCTTTGACGAATGTCTATCAAAATAGTAAACGCATGACAAGTTATTCAAACACAATCAAAGATTTATTCATCGTATTGTGTGAACATACAAACCATTTCTACTGCTATGTTACAGCACGTACTGCAGCAACAATCCGCATACGTACAGGTAAATGTAATACGCGCATAGATATAATGACCATACTGCCCCCATCCCCCATGGCGAAAGGGCATAACTGACATTTTTGGTGAAATTGAGTTATATAGCCTAGTGAGGTCAGTACATCATGTTACACATGTTGATACAAACAAATTGTAAAAAAAGTGTCCGCCGGGCTAGATAGGGGCATGGCAAAAGAGCATAACTACACAATTTTTAGTATTTTCCCAAGGCAAAAGGAGGCAAAAGGGCATAACTGCAAAGATAGGCTGTGATACGCTAAAGCGTGACGTTCTTTCAACAGCCAACCAATCAGAAGAGAGCTTTCTCCCTGGTTACAATGAAGGTTGCTTGCTAATACCCCATTCAGACTAGCATCGCATTGCGATAGGATGTAGCATGGATGTAGCAATTGCGACACCCAATCGCACCCAATCGCAAAGTAAAATCGTGTGTGAAAGCTCACCAATAGTAGGCGATATGTAATCGATATCGCAATTGTTACCCGTTGCGATTGGGTGCTACAATCTTTATTACTCCCGATTACCACGGAATCTGATCGCAACGAATCACATCGAATTCCACAGGCACTGTTTGGCTGAGGTCAGGCAACATAGGCCTAGACAACGGAGGCCTAGGCCCTAGAATATAAAGTTTGTTTATGTTGGTCTGAATACGTTCGTTGATTGCGATCGGGAGTAATCAGTTTTGGATTACCACCGATTATATCGCAACCGAACGCAAGAGAGTGTAGTCTGAATAGGGTATCAGTTTTATTATTTTTTATTATTCTTACTGTTTGTGTAATCACAGTTTGTAAATAGAAATTGGTTAAATAGTATGATTCTTGATAGTAGCAAATGTCTAGTTAATGTTAGGCGAACATGATAAGTCTAGTTAATTTATGCTATATAATCTTGCTTTACTTTATGGCATAAAGTTTAATACTATCGAAATAAATCTATGGGAAAATAGTAACTGTTTAATAACAATAAATAAACCACGGCAGAATAACAATTCACATTTTAACTAGAAATAACTATCCGGGCAAAGAAGCACAACTACAACGTTTAATCAGCAAATAACCATTTCAAAATGGCATTACTACTTCGTTTATTTATAGGAAATAACATGGTAAAAAGGTACTGAACAGTTTACTAGAATCAACTTACATTTCCATCTAAATCTAAATATATAATAAAATTTCTAAATATTTTATTTGACTATAAAAAACAATAATATTTGTAATCATTTTATTATTACAGTACTTGAATTTGGATCATAGGGAAGAATTGCTAATAAAAAAAATAATAATAGGCCTAATTTATATTGTAATTACATGACCTAGTAAAATATATATTCATTATTTTACTTTGTAAATAAAATTAAAAACCAATTTATATAAAATAATTATTGTAATGCATGTTTTTACGTACACATAGAAACAGTCACATGCGCATTCTAACTAAACAACAGTTCTACTTCACATACGCATACGCATACCGTACTCGCGCGAATAAGCGCCCGGGCGCTTAAAATATTGTTTTGCACTTTCTCAGGGGCGTTTATTCAAACGGGGCGCTTATTCGAGCGGGGCGCTTATGAAAACAAGAGTGGAAATTGATGGGGCGCTTATAATAATAATAATAGTTGGATTAAAATCGAGGGGTTCTTATGGGAAATTATTAAATTTAAGAGGCTTTTTTTGAATGAAAAAAGATTATTTAAGGACATTACGAATGGTGTTTGAGGCGGAAAAATAGCCTAATCATCCAGAGAACATGGCTCATGACAAGAATGCGTGAATATCATAATAGCAAAATAGTAGATGCAATTAGTGGTGGTGGGTAGTGGTTAGCCTGTTGGTCATCGGCAGATTGAGATTAGCAGGATGGCAGGACCATAGTATTTTTTTATTGAAAACTTAGATGAGTATGTGCTAAAGGTCGGAAAAAGAAAAAGAGGAGTAGGACTAGGCATAGACATATGTAAAAAGAGTAAAGTTGGAAATATACTGTCTGTCCAGGTAAAAGAGCTCTCATCAGTCCAAGAGAAATATCCTCATTTTGATATTGACCTAGGAAAAATGTGTTTCTACTCTGCAGTTCAAATCATGCCAACAACCACAGTCCCAGGATTGATTGGATTATTGACTTGCTAAAAAGAAATTCTTATTATATTCAAATTAGAAGTGGGCGCTTATTCAAACGGGGCGCTTATTTGCGCGAGTACGGTATGCAACCTTCACGCAGCGGCGTAACGCCTAGGCGCTCTTGGGGGGGGAATTCTATTTTTGGGTGGAGGGGTAACATTTATGCCCATAACCTGTGAATTAAAAATCCCATCAATGTTATTTTGTTAGCAATGTGTAGCATATATGTTTCCTAATCAAATGCAGTTTAAATAAAATTAATCCGACAATTATTAACGTCACTAGAGGTCAAAAGGTCATCGAACTTTTTCTAAAATGCAAAATTTTTCATAAAATATCAATAACCTTTAGTGTCACATGTCTGATTTTGGATGTATTTGATACAAATTGTGTTTTTCTTACTTTTTTCTGTTTTTACGTGTACTACACGTACTCCGTGTAGTACCGTACGCATATTACGTGTACTACGCGTAGTACGCGTACTACACGTACTACGTGTACTACGCGTGGTATTTTGACACGGTTGTACCATGGAGGTATTATTAAATAAATACCTCCATGGTTGTACTAATCGCGGTAAAACTGTGTCAAAATACCATGTACAGTACGCGTAGTAGACTGGGTACTCTTGAAATTAATTCCCTTTTTCTCGGGCCATTCCTCTTTTTGGCTATCCTTCCTCCTCTCTGGCTACAGGAAATTCTGAAGGAGGGGGTAAAAATGTTTGTAAATGAGACACCCCCCCCCCAAAAAAAAGGGGGGGGGGTCCCAGAAATTTTGATTTCTAAATGACTGGAAATGTCACTTTGTTGACTTCTGAGGTGTATTATTAATGGCTTTTAATTTCCTCAAAATTCAAGGTTTTTCTCCTCATAAAAACAATCAGGCAAAAGCAGGATATGATTTGATAGAGCCAAAGTAGTGGGGTTTAGTCCCAAAAATTGGCATGATACTTCAAATTTGAGTAGAAGCATGAAACTTATGTATGTCAACTCACATTTTCCACTATTTTCATGTTTGTAGGACGTATCCATTTACTTACTACATTTACATCTACAGTACATAGGAAGAAGCAAAGTGACCAAATTCTTCAGTAATTAGCAATGCAGTAGCACAGAGAATTCTATTTGGGATCAGTGCATTTGTCCGAATGTCAAGTTGTTTTTTTTTTTATAGTTTTTCCCCCGAACTAAGCTCAGACTGAAATTCCTTGATATCATACTTCTATTCTAGCAGGTGGACCCACTAAATGTTCAAATAAGTTGGAAAAATATTTGGTATTACATGTATATTTCAACCAATATAATAGTCACATAAACGTCACACAATTATTTCATCAAAACACTATGGGATATGTCGTTATTTTCCCGGCTTACAGCGGTGAACATGTATAATAGGGCTGGCATAGAACGAAAATATCTCTTAAAGTATTCAGTTTTGGGTACATGTTCCTATTAAAGTTGAATAGGAAGTAGTACTTCTCCATCATTTTCCACTATTTTTATGTTTGAAGGACGTATATTTTTCTCGAGTTATAAGGAATCGGAATTTTTCTGAGGTCAAAGGTCAAATCTGAAACGCTCTCAAATCTTAAAATTGTTGAATTGCCGATGTGAGTTTGTATACCAAGTTTCATGCTTCTATCCCAATTTGAAGTATCAAGGGTCTAAGGAACCCCACTAAAGGGGAAATGACCCAAAAAAGAGCATTTAAATGCAGGAGTATCAGAAGCTAATGTGGGCCTAGACGTATCACACATAACCTCTGCTATACTCAGACTGTCATCAGTCCTGTTGATCTGTATTTAAGAAATGAGGCCTGTATAGGCATACTGTAGAACAAAATTATGCTCATGAAAATGTTTGAATTTTCGGTCAAATAATTAAAAAAATGTATCTTCGTATTCCTATGCTCTTGGAAGAACAATAAATACAACATAGAAGACAATACTAAATAATGTTTGCCTTTTGTATTATTCTATTACTAGCTGTGTACCCGTCCTTCGGACGGTGGTAATCAAAGCAAACTAAACGCAAAAAACTGATTACAAAAGAGTATTTCATATCGTGAAAACAGTACAGTATTTCATATCGTGGCGCTATCGAATGAAATAGATTAGGCACTGATGAACAGTCTTCAATCAATTTAAGTATTTTCAAGAACCACATATGTATTAATCATTGAAAGCAAAGTATAATAGTATGAACATTGTACAAATCACTAATTTAATGTTTATTTGCTTTGTTTTATATACATTTTACAATTCTTTTTCGTAATTTAAAGTTTACTTTTGTGGAGTGGATTTTCTTCATTTCGATAATTTATTTTTGCCATTTGTTAGGTATAGATTACTTTTATTTTATTAAATTGTTGACTTTCTCTCTACATTATTTAATTTGTGTGTTTAACTTTTGCTTTTCTGATTATGTACCGTACTGTGTAATCTATGTTAATTGTAAGTAAGGTACGTTATCTCACGACCACAATAAAAAACAGCATTATATTTGTTGATTTGTGCTTCGTGAATAAATAAAGTTTTACTAGGCCTACTACATATTGGTGCTCTAGTTGTCATCGTTGGTGTTATGGCGGACTGAAATAAAAACTGAACGTCTGTGTTCGTAGCTGTCGTCGTCGCCATCATCATCATTCTCGTTAGCTGAATCAATGTCATTAAAGAATTGAAAGTCATAATCATAATTCTTATTAGCAGAATCAATGGAAGCATTCAAACAATTAACAGAAATATTTGTACATTACAGATCAAGCCTGTGAATATTCAATAATCATTGTTTTATTATTTGGGTGGGCATAAAAGTATTTTTAATGTATTTGTTTCTTAAACATTTCAACATACAGCAGGGGCTGCTCAAGATTTTTTCAATGTGAAAATTCAGTGAAAATTTGGTTGAAATCGGCTCAGTAACAAAGGAGAACATCCCGGACACAAAAACCCCAATTTGCCTTTTATAGATTATAGCCTCCATATAGATGCACCACTCCTATGTGTTCCATCGATGTAAAGGTGTAATTTCCAAAATAAATAATTATAAATAATGTTAGATGCAGTTCAGTAGATATTAGATGTTATACGTATAGTGAATTGGTGGCGCTATACAACTTGGTTTACGATGGTCATGATGCTATTACACGTGGTGCTTTGACACAATTTTACCGTGAGTGGTATAATCGTGTCATTACGCGTAGTAAGTGTTAAGGCGGTTCAACTGTGACATAATTACTACACGTACTACGTAGTACGTGTACTACATGTAGTACGTGTAGTATTATGACACAGTTGAACCGCCATATAAAAATGTTCACAGTATGTAACTCAATTCAAATATAGGGCCTAACACTTTTTCATTATTCGTGCAGCGAAATCAAATAATAGGCCTACATACATTATATTATACGATGGCCCACAAGGGACACACTGCAAACAAATAAGAAATGCTGCAAACAAAAAAGAAATGATGCAAACAAAAAAGAAAACGCGCTGCAAAAGAAAGAAACGCGCTGCAAACAAAAACAGAAACGCGCTGCAAACAAAAACAGAAACGCTGCAAACAAAAAAGAGAACGCGCTGCAAACTAAACAGAAACGTTGCAAACAAAAAAGGAAACGCTACAAACAAATAATGACTCTCTCTTCAAGCAATTTGTGGGCGTATGGTGTGCCAAAAACTGGCCGAGATAGTAAATTAAATATCAATCACATGCAATGATGTCTTAAATACATCAAACATTTTTATTGAAAATATGATTATTTATAATATACTATTATTCAAAATTAACCAAAAGTGCTAAAATTTCTTTATAATCTTAACGAACCAAATACAATGGTAAATCATTGAGTTTCGGCAATAATTTCAACATTATTTTCTCTAATCGTCTATGAAACCGACAGTCGGGTCTGATTTATATATCACCTAGTAACGGTTGTACTCGCACAAGCCATCCAAGATAGATTATCGGCGGCCTTTTATAGAAAAGTGGTGCGCCACCAACGAACAAGTAGAGTTTGGGCGCTCGCGCACGTCAACTCAAGAGAGACGGAATTGGTTTTGAAAAATGGCGACTTTCTAGGCTAGGCCTAGGCTATAGTGGGAGAGAGCAAACTAGCCCCTAGTCCTAAATTAAAACTGAGATCATTCAAGAAGTAAAAGTGATGCATTATTGTAGATTTTGTGGTATAGAGCTGTCTAGGCCTATGCCTATCACAAGTGTTTGTGAAAAATGTGCTTTTGATATGGATGTCAACAAGGCAATAACAAATGAAAGAGGTTATTCGCATGGTACCGTGCGAATTAGGAATAAGAACTTATTCGTACGGTAGGACAGCCGTTACGTCATGAAACCTTAAATGCTGATTGGCTAAGTCTACCGTGCGAATAAGACTGATAAGAGCTAATTCGCACGGTACCGTGCGAATTGTCGAAACAAATTTATTCGCACGGTAGAATGTTGGATAGAAATACTGTATGATAATTATTTCACGGCATACCGTATGAGTTGGGCACAGCACAGACAGTCGATTCGATAACCCTAACTGAAGTGCAATAGGTCCTAGCTTAGCATTGTGTCTGCAGACTTTTTACTCTTCTCTTAAGCTATCCTTGAGAAATTGGCATGAAAAAAGCGTTTGTGGAGTATATGTACTGGTAGTATTATAGTCCCCTATCATAGGGCCTAGTAGTGATGTTGATTTTTGTTCCATTCAAAAATACTAAATGGGGAAACAAAAGAAAATTAATTACTTAGCACCAACCATGATGGGAATTGGAACAGAGGAGGATGAGTGGATGCCAAATTGATGCAAAATTACTCGATTTTATGTGCAGTTTTAATTTTGTGGGCTGCAGTCGTGCTGCACTTAGCCCACCTGTAGACTCGCACATCTCTAAAAGTCTTTCCTAATCCCTCTCTACCATAATAAATCTGGATCCGCCACCGAATATATGTACTGGAAAATAAGATTGATGTACATTCTTCACTGCCTTTTTTACCTTTTCCAATGTGTGGGAGTGTTTCTACTGGATACATTGATTGTAGGCCTAATTATAATTATCTACACAAACCACATAACGCTCAGAGACCATAGGAGCTGTGATAATTGTCGAAAGATTGTTGTATGTACAGTAATCTACAACAAGGTTATTTTCGTCCTGAAATTTCTTTAATGATCAACAAATAAATTGTACATAGTCACTAAATACCTGACCGACCTTCATTGAGATCAGGCTTTCTTGGCTGCTTCTGTGATTGTGAACACTGCCAAAAGCCAAACAAAGAAGAAAGCTTTTATTGGCGCTTTTTTAAAGACAGTGTCATTACATTCTATGATGCTGATTGGCTACGTCTACCGTGCGAATAATGTATTATTTACTATTTACACGGTAGACAATGTTTGTATGATATCTGAAAAGGTATTTCGGTTCGATTAGGTATTCCGCAACAAATTGAGTAAGTTTCTCTTAAAATATTTAGGTCTTTTGAGACGATGTACCGTGCTAATTGGGAATAAGAACTTATTCGCACGGTTAGACGTAATGAAACGTCAAATGCTGATTGGCTAGATCTACCGTGCGAATAAGACTCATACGAGTACACGAAAACGACCATATTATGATTCAGATTATGGAGCTTCATCATTATTTGAGTGTAAAGAAGAGGTAAAACAAACCTTTTGTTCAATTTAAACTTTTCCCAAATTCACAATGCAATAAACCTCTACTTTCATAAGATAAGAAGATATATTTGATAGTGTGGATAGAGCTTTAGAGTAAATATAAACATGATTTTGAGTAATTCCCTTCCAAAGTTATTTGTGCATACATTGTTTAATAGAATTGACTATTAAAATAACGTTAAATAAACAATTTGTTGACCGTTTCCAATACTTTGGGACATGTTTATTAAGATATTAAATGTTGATTTATACTATAGTATTAGTTGATTTTTAGGAATTTTTTTGATCTCAAATATTTTAAAACTCATTTACTCAATACTGGCCTGTGCGACAATTTAACCATTTTGCCATGACTGGCCTCGTATAAAATAACAGACCTTTCCTGTCTTTAACCCTAGGAAAAAATCATGATGTACCCTTGGGGTAGTGCATTTGAGAAAGAAGCTTATAGTATAGATGTATTTAAATGTGTATGAAGGTCACTTCTCCAAAAAATTGTTTTACAGTTTATGCTATTTGTCATTGTTGTCTAGCTTGATACAAGTCTATCTGCTACAAACCGGCCTGCTAGAAACCACCTTGCCAGAAACTGTTCTGCTATCAGCCAGTCTGCTACAAGCAATTCTGTCGAAAACCTGTCTGCTTCAAGTCAGCCTGCTACGAGCCATCTTTCTAGAAATCAGCCTGCTACAAGTCAGCCTGCTACAAGCCATCACTCAAGAAACCAACCTGTTACAAGTCAGCCTGCTACAAGCCATCCTTCAAGAAACCAGCCTGCTACAGGTCAGTCTGCTACAACTCAGTCTGATACTATTACTAGCCAATCTGCAACAGATCAGCCTGCCATAAGCCAACCTGTCCTAAGCCAATCTGAAGGTATTAGTTAAAAAAATTTATTCATGCCCATTCATTTGCCAAATCTTTTGAATCATATTATTATTATATTGGTCACAAGTTTTATTAGTATTTTATATCTAAGTAATACATGCAAATTAAGCTTTATACATAAATCCACCTTCAGTGCATACGTTTTATTCATAGCTTATTTATTTGAATCTGGTTATACAGCAGCTACTATCAGAACATATGTGGCTGGGATTGGTCATTTTAATCAGTTTAAAGAGTTTGCGGACCAGGCGAAATCCTTTTTAGTAAAATTGGTTTTGCGTGGGGTGAATCAATGTGCATCATCAAATGATGTGAGGCTTCCATTTACATTACCAATTCTACATGCCGTTGTCAATGCACTGTCACTGGCAGTTCCTTCAAGATATCAATGTGCCATGTTTAAGTCACTCTTTTTGTTATGCTTTTATGATTTTCTAAGAGCCAGTGAAGTTTCACGGTGTGGCTCCAGCAATCACACTTTAAATTTTGAGGATATTGTGTTAAAAGAAACGGTAGCAGAACTTCATTTTCGGTCATTTAAAAACAACCAGTCAGGTAGGCCGGTTGTTCTCCTTCTCACAAAGAATGGTTCTGAATATTGCCCAGTTGAGTCCTTTAGGATGTTTTTATAATTCGTGGTAATTACAAGGGCCCGCTTTTTCGTTTGATCCAGGACGGCCATTGTCATACGCATATTTCCGTCAGGTTTTGGGGCAAGCAGTTTCATTGGCAGGATATTCTTCGAATCATTATACTATGCATAGCTTTAGAATTGGGGCTGCAAGCGTTGCTGCACCGTCGGGCTTTTCGGACGAAAATATCCAACACGTGGGTAGATGGAGATCTAATGCGTTTAAACCCTATATCCAGTTGCCATCTATATTCAAGGTGGTTGGTAATAATCCTGTATAGGGAGGTGAAATGCATGCTTGCGGCTTATATTTTTCTGCTATTATTAACTTACTGAGATTCAGACTTGAGGTTACGAATCCGGTCGGTTATAGGTTATTGTGTATTGTTCTTGTTATAACTCAATGATAAGTAAATGATTCGGACTTGAGGTTACGATTCATGTTGTTTACATTTTCATAAATTTCGGGGTTTGAACTTGAGGTTACAAATCCATTTTGTTGTATTGATGTTCGGTTTAGACTTGGACTTGAGGTGACAAATCAATTTGGACATTATATTATATTATGTACTCGTTCTTGTCAGAGAGGTACTCTGGTTATTGACATTGTAGTCATATTAGCTTATACGGCTACAGTACATATGATTTAGGGAACTGTTGTAACATAGTAGAAATAATAGAGTTGTTTTCAAGTTGAAGGTTACCCTTCGGTGAATTTAACCTAGATGTCAGTTGTTCGGTAGAGTTGTTTTATGGGACTTCGGCTTGTTTCTTATGGGGGTTGATTTTAGCTTCAGGAAGCTAAAATGTGAGTGTTTTGTTTTCCCCATATTGGGCCCAATTTGGGGCAGATTGTTATTGATTACTTGTCGTGAAATAAAGGGCCATGGAAATGTCTGGTTCCTTCCTGGCCCCAACCGAGTTCAACAAGCCGAAGTCTAATATAATAAGTCATTAAGTAAATAAGATTTAATTAATATTATATTAGCGCAGGCACCTTACGCCTATCTGTACATGCGGAGTAATATGGTTTAGGTCAGAGGTCATGCCTTTCTGTTAGAGTGTATCCTAGCTACGAGACGCTCTCTGACAATGAATATGGCGCCAGTTCAGACAAGAGGTGTCTCTCTAAACTTTTGGTTAAATTTATCCCACCTCCACCCCTGTTTACTCCGCCTACTTAATTATTGATTAGTATGTAGTTATTGGGGTGTTTTGTTTTCCCTCATATTGGGCCCAGTTTGGGGCAAATTGTTATTGATTACTTGTCGTGAAATAAACGGCCATAGAAACCCATTACTGTGTTTGTCGTTTCTATGCCTGGTTCCTTCCTGGCCCCAACCGAG
>NW_022699484.1:554-1080 GCF_011630105.1 Anneissia japonica | reverse complement strand
AGGATTGTTCGTTAAAGTACAGAGGAGAAAATTATCTTATCGATCCGGTACACGTTTTGGTATTGGCCAGGTTTGAGCCCAACATGAAGAGAATGGAGAACGATCATTTAGACGTACGTCGCATCGACCAAAACGGACAATTCTTTCGTATTAGAGAAGTGTAAATGTTTAGTTAGCAGATAAATAAGACAACATAATTTCGTAAATAAATAAAAGACGAAAGAAACTGAATATTTTGTTTTGTTTTTGCTTACTTTGTCTCCTGTGCCTCTCTTTTGCAAACGATGCCAACCTGCCTCGAAATGGACATCTGGAGGATAAGATTCGGAAAAGTTGACTGTCAAATAAATAAATAAATAAAACAAATAAATAAATAAAGTAAATAAAGAGCGAAATCAGATTTAAATTGTTGTCTTTAGTTTTTATTGTGTTACTTTTTATTTCTATTTTATTTTGATATGATGACATAAATATATATTAGGGGTGCCTACTTGCATCCAAATAAATGAGCCGTGGTACAGACCTT
>NW_022699484.1:0-488 GCF_011630105.1 Anneissia japonica | reverse complement strand
GGCAAAGAAATCGATCGACCGAGACTGCGAACGAACGACAGAACGACGTACGACACGTGTTCTCATTGTCAATGCGACACGAACGGTTTTCGAAAATTTTCGACTTTTCTGGACTTAGACAAATTTTCCAAAAGCTGGACTTCGAGGACGTCGAGTAGACGGACGTGGAGTACACGGACGGACGTAGAGTACACGGACGAATGCCGAGTACACCGACGTGTCCTCGACTCGACTACCGCCGTCGCGTACACCGTTAAGGCAGACAAAACGAGTCTCTAATAGACGGACGTGGAGTACACGCTTGAGATGTGTATAAGAGACAGGAGTACACGGACGGATGTCGAGTACACACTCGCGTCCGCGACCCGCCGACCGAACTCGTGTATGCGTACTCGACGTTCGCGGACGTCGAGTAGACGGACAGACGTGGAGTACACGGACGAATGTCGAGTACACACTCACGGCCGCGACCCGCTGACCGACCTCGT
>NW_022699483.1:0-1978 GCF_011630105.1 Anneissia japonica | reverse complement strand
CGATCATGTTGATGTTAATTTTAATGATTTCATCCCACAGGAACCTAAACCTGGCCTTTTTTACATTATCCCCAAGCTACACAAATTAGGGTCTCTTGTTAGCAAGGCCTTGATGTCAGGCTCTCATCCCGCTCGCTTCTCTCCCACCATCTTAAAATCCCCCCTCATCTTCGATATTGCCAAGTCGTTATCTATAACCCCTCCTGATAGACCTATTGTCTCTTGCCGTGGTACCCTCACTGAATTTTTGTCTGGATATATTGATTCTTTTCTCAACCCCCTACTCTCCAATATCCCCAGCTTTATTCAAGATACCACCCACTTCCTCAGAAAACTCGAATCTATTTCCACTCTCCCCCAAGATGCTATACTTGTTACTATGGATGTGTCATCACTCTATACTAACATCCCTCACAACGAAGGCATCCAAGCTTGCTCCCCGATTTTCTTCTCACTCATTCATTTTCCACTGATGTCGTCTCTGATTTATCATCCATCATCAAGTTCATCCTAACCCATAACAATTTCACATTCAATGGTAAGCACTATTTACAGATTCAGGGTACGGCCATGGGTACTAAGATGGCCCCTTCATACGCCAATATTTTCATGGCCAACATCGAGCACAAACTCATATCATCCTTCCCTCTTAAGCCCCTTCACTACTCACGTTACATTGATGATATTTTCTTCATATGGACGCATGGCCACGCCTCACTCACTGATTTTATCACTCATGCTAACAGCTTTCACGATACCATTAAGTTCACTGTTGAACTATCTGACTGCCAAATACCCTTTCTTGACGTCCTCGTTAAATGTTCTAACTGCACTATCAGTTCTTCACTTTATGTTAAACCCATTGACTGTCACTCCTATCTTCAATACTCCAGCGCTCATCCTAAGTCCTCTATTGTATATAGTCAATGCCTTAGAATAAAACGTATCTGCTCGGACCCCATTGACTATGCTCACCATATTCAAGCTATTACCTGTAAATTTCTCACTGCTGGCTACCCCCTTAAATTAATCAAGCATCAGATACAGAAAGCCCACTCTAAACCCCGCAAAGACCTCCTCCAGTACAAGCCGAATCTCTCTAACAATAATCGTATCCCCATTGTCTTAAACTATCACCCCCTCAACCGAACTATTGTCGGTTCTATTCGGAAAGATTTCCCTATCATCCAACAGGATCCTTCCATTAACCATCTTTTCACCGACCCCCCTCTCCTAGCCAAACGCCAGCCCCCCAACCTCCGTTCCATCCTTTCCCCCTCAATTTTAACTAGCCCCATGCCCAGATCTACAGGCAACCACCTATGCAACAAGCCCCGATGCAAAATTTGTAAAATCCTCATCACCGATCAGACCATTCGTATCACTAACCACTCCATAAAACCTCCCAACCTCACATGCAATTCTCACAACATAATTTATTTAATAACATGTAATATTTGTAACAAAGGCAATTACGTTGGCGAAACCATGAACCCTCTTAGATTCCGCATTAACCAACACAAACGCGACATTAGGAAAAACGCCCCTGACAAAACCGTAGCCCAACATTTTAATTTGCCCCATCACTCTATTAACAATCCGCGTGTTACCATTATCGACTCTAACTTCAACTCCACTCATCATCGCCGCCTTTCTGAACTTTCCTGGATTATCAAGCTTAAAACTCACACTAATGGCCTTAACAAAGATCTTGACTTTCTAGCTGACTTCACCTTTCACCTCTAAACTGTTTACTCTGGCCCATATTCTCCCACCACTGCTATCTCTCTATTTGTCACTGATCTGTAATAGTTTATATTGATTGTTATTTGTCATATACATCTAAGCCTATGCTGTTTAATTAGTCTTTAAGTGCTGTTTTGAGTCATTTCAATTGTAACCCTGAAGAGGGGAGCAGGCGCTCCCGAAATTTTGGTTTTTTAAATAAAATACATGCTTCAAAGTAGTCACCTTGTGA
>NW_022699482.1:0-973 GCF_011630105.1 Anneissia japonica | reverse complement strand
AAAAATTAAAAGAAATTAAATAGTTGAAGATTTCACACCGTACCCGACGAGGCCTCTATGTTAGGATCGGGGTCTTTGAAAATCTTAAAATAAGATTATAATTTTTTGCCAGCCTACGTCCAGACTGCAGGTCAACAGGCTGCAATGCTATTTTTTCTTATATTAGGCTTAAATATTTAAACCGGAACTTGATCCGAACAGTGTGACGTTTCCTGCATTGCTTGTAATAATTATTTTAGCTTCTTGCTTATTTTTTGCATACAATGGGGTCACATCGTGAGTGCTCCTATTCATCTGTTACGCCAACTGCTATAATAATTTTGATTTGAGAAGAATTTTGTTTTAGGACACATATGAATATATTTTTGTTGCCTATATGATTGAACATTTAATCCAATATAGATGTGTTTTCTATATTATTATGTAAGTATGTAGTGCGTATAGTAGCGTAGCCTATTGTACTGTTGTATTCCGCATTATTGCTTTGCTCGGTGATAACCTTGACCAAAATAGTGAGTGTACTGTATGCCGATTTATGATTGCTCCATTAGCCTAAATGGTTCGAAGCAGGCGCTCTGTCAATGCTTATGCTCCTTTCCGCTTACACAGGCCTAGATTCCGGTAGATTGTGCAATGGACGATTGTCTGGTTGTTATTTGGTTTGTGTCTGTTATATTGAACTTGTGTCTGTTATATTGAACTTTCGTTCTTTTAGATTTCGAAAACATTTCATATTTTTTAGTAATATACATAGGTGTGGATCCCGGGGGATGGGGGGATATATCCCCCAATATTTGGACGATTGTCTTAATGGTTGTTATTTGGTTTGTGTCTGTTATATTTAACTTGTGTCTGTTATATTGACTTTCGTTCTTTTAGATTTCGAAAACATTTCATATTTTTTAGTAATATACATAGGTGTGGATCCCGGGGGATGGGGGATATATCACCCAATATTCGACAAGGGGGATGG
>NW_022699481.1:0-1562 GCF_011630105.1 Anneissia japonica | reverse complement strand
AACATAACATATGAATTTTTTTACAAATGTTTAAACACCATGGATATCGTTCCGATTTTACATAAATCCCAGGTCTCTGATTGGTGGACTGGTGCTATCTTAATACCCTATGGTAAATTTGAACAATTCATCTCCATTTTTAAACGTTTGCACAATATAATATATTAATAAATATGACATCAATTTAAATTATAATGATACTGGGGTAACATAGGCATTAATAAATGTGCAGTTTAATAAATTTATGCTAACAACGTACTACTAGTCTAAAATAAAAAACAAACAATAAATAAAGGTGGGTTGAGGGAACATAAATGTTATGGCACATCATATGCCAGTAGTGTGCTGATTGACCCTGTGCTGGCCCAACTCATTCTCATAGGTTTTAATAGCATTGACCAATTTTATTAATAGCAAATCTACAGTAATTTTCAAGGTACATTTCTAAAACACCTAGTAATTAATAGTGAAGTAACAGAATTATACATTCAATCAATAATAATAATGTTATATTTATTGATCAGAATATAGGCCTAATCATTCTCTGGGAATTTCCCACAGTACAAACTGTCAATTCTATCTAGATAGTCAAAGTGCATATTCTGCATAGCATTTAGTTGAGCTATTTGAAACAGTGCCAAAAAATATGGTTGTTGTAATGTATGTTATCACATTATGCAGTAGACATCAAATATGTCACATGAATTGAATTTAGCGAGAGTTTATTGTAGGGCTGAGGTTATTGTTAAGAAAAATGTCAAAGGATAATTATAGAAACTCAACCTACACTTGATTCCACATGGAAATAATTTAGGAAATGAAAAATGAAACAAAATTCCATATTAACAGACTACAGTATAATGCTACTATATAGTAAATACTGAATAATAACTAGATTTCATAAATAATGGAGAATGAAAAACTATGTGTCTAATTCTTTAATTTAAGTTTACAGCAGATAGACAATTTCAGTGCAGATCCAGGAATTTGAAATAGGGAGGGGAGGGGGAGGGAGGGAGGGACTTTCAGTCTAGACTACCTCAGCTCTACCATGGTCCAGGCTGAGGTAAGAAAAAATATGGTTATGGCACCTCTAGATAGAAGGCTAGAAATTGCACTCTCAGACTTGCAATTTGAATAAAAAAATTTTAATCCAGCCACTGAATTTGGTGCCATAGCATTATAAATAAAATGTACACAGGTTCTAGAATAACATTTCCTAGACAGCTAAATATAAGCCATGAATTTTCTATATAGCTATTAGTGAAGTGAGCTGAATGAAAAAGTGGTTTGATTTAACACACTATTTAACAGTTATTCTATACCTGTCAACACTGGCTGAGGTTGCCGCCCTAATTGTGCATTTTTCTTTAAATCGAGCATGCCTTCCATGACACAGTCTTCTAGAGTGCATCAGGTGGACTGCTACAGGTACATTTCCCTCCAATTCTTGATAGTCACTATGGACCCCATGGCATAAACTAAACAAATGAACCGCTATACTAACACCCTCTGCCACTAGTTTTAGAGGTATATCTTATCAGTAGGGTTCAGTCCATATT
>NW_022699480.1:754818-771246 GCF_011630105.1 Anneissia japonica | reverse complement strand
TTATGTTAATCATGAATAAAAGGAACACTTATATGGTGAATGTCTTAATGCATGATCAACATTTGTTGTACTGTGTACCTATTGTAAATGTGTATTGGTCGAATAAATACAGTATACGTAATGAATGAATACATGAAATGACGGATGATCACATATGATGGACCCTTCGCCTTATGGGCATAATTTTCGAGCGAATTTTCTTAGCTTACAGTAGTGGAATTTTAATAAACTTTAATTGAACAACAAATTAGTATTGTATTTGCAGACTGACAGTAAATGTATCACCTCAATGTATTAAATCACCTGTTTTATTTTTGCATTGCTAAAATACAAGCCCATACAAAGGCTGAATCTCGAGGCCGTAAAAGTGAATGGGTACGTCGTGTGTCGTTCTATCCATAGTCAATTTGACTATGTACTATCAAAATCAAACACTGCGTTATGCTCGCGAGCGATGCACAAAACAGTTGATCACTGAGGCTGACACTTTAAAACAGTGCATGCGCAAAATACGTTCTCAAAGGATGATTATGAATAATTCATGAGATTTTACCAAAGTATCCTACGTTACGCCATTTCGCTACCGGCAACACAACACAATAAACATACATACGTCATTTGTACTTCTTCGTCTAGGGTAGATTCTTAGCACTAATTATTAATAATATATGTACTCTTCTGTTATGTTTGCCGTTAAATGCAACGGTAAAATAACCAAATCATTTGAGACAATGGTAAACGTCAAACAAGGATGCAACTTAAGTCCTCTTTTACTCATTCTATTTATAAGTGATCTTCCAGCTATTTTCGATAGCTCGAGTTATCATGTGAGCTTAAAAAATTCAGGGTTATCATGCATACTTTATGCTGATGATCTCGCCATTATATCTGAAACCTGTAATGGGCTTCAAAACGCCGTGGACAAGCTTTCGTCGTATTGCGACCAATGGAAACTAGATATAAATATGAACAAAACAAAATAATCATTTTTAACATTTTAACAAAAGAGGGCACCTACTTAAACCATTTTTATTTCTTTACAATAATAAGAAAATTGATATTGTTAATGAATATTGCTATCTTGGTATCTACTTTACGCCCTCTGGCTCATTTGCAGTCGCTATGAATAAACTAAAAGAAAACGCAAGCAAGGCATTCTTTAAAATTAAAAGTAACCTTATTGGAGACTGTAACTCTGGCATAAAATTGTTTTATACTCTAGTTTATCTAATTATCTCCTATTGTGGTGAAATATGGGCTCCATACATTAGGCCTATATTTAATTTTAATGGTACCAATTTAATGTCAATATGTGATAAACTACCTTGTTGAAAATCTTGATTATGTAAAATGATACTAAGTGTAAATTTAAAAAAAATCACCAATAATGCTGTACGGGCTGAGCTATATAGCCACCCATTTTAGAAAAATCTGATTTTTATATACCGTAATGACGATTTATAAATATAATACGAAATTGCTAGTTTAACTGAATTTAGACATTCCTAAACATGAAAAAAAAAATGTAAAATAAGACTGAAATTTGATTTTTTTTTTGTATTGATTTTTTTTTTAATGTGCGAGGAAATATAGTCAAAATTGGCGATGGCATTTTGCACGTCATTGAATAGCTATACTCTCAGGTCATTGTAAGCATTACATTTGATAATAAAATGAGATTCACCCTGGACTTCTCCTGAATCACACATTTTACATAGGCCTACGCGTATGCGTTCTTTCAGGGGGAATCTTAAGGACGACATGACGTCCAGTTTCAATCATTACCACATGTGCGTTAGTACGCAATTTGGCACTTCGTGAGCAGAAGTTTGTGGCTCTTATAGTGTTGATCATCTGATTTTGACACCCTCTCCTCTTTAGGAAAATATATTAAGAATGCATTTTTAAAAAGAGAGTCTGTCTATCTATGGCAAATTTTAATTTAAGCTAGTTGCTATATAACTGTGTCGATTTGAGGAAGCTATGACGCACGTTCGAAATACGCTTATACATTTTCTGTTACTGTATTTTGTCTGTATTTGACTGTATATCATGATTGTTTTGATGATGTCAATAAAAGGTACTTACTTACTTTCTTCCCTGAACTACCAGCCGTTGAGTCTGTGGTTCTACAATTTATAACACAGAAGTTATAAACGCTAGAATGTTACCCAGATTTTGACGAGTATACTCGTCCCTGGCGCCCTCAGCAACACCCTGTGGGAGTGTATTACTCGTCGCTAACAGCCAACGTGGTTGTATCGTGTTTTCATTGCACTGTTATTCACATTTTAAAATCTGAAATTAATATCGGGTGGGGATTTCAACATAGGCGTGTCTCTCGGTAGCTCTAGTTGAATTTATAGCTCCATTTTTAATCATTTATGTTTTTTTTATTTTATGTCAGGCTTTGGAGGAAAAAATAGTTTGATAAGTTGTACAACGGATTATTCCGAGAAACAAAAGGATGGTTACACCCTCCTTCAGTTTTTTAAATACTCAATACCCATAGCTAATATAAAACTGGTATTCCCTCAATAAATATTTCGTGGAAACTTTCTCGTATTATATAAATGACTAATTTCATATTCATATTCTGAAAATAAGCAGTCTTGGCTAGGCCAGTACATCACACTGCACACAGCCAGAGTAGAGCGGTACAGCTATAGACCAGTGGTGTTTTTCCCCTATGCCTACCTTAAAGTGAAATAAAAATTGCGCAGCATTGCATTTCTTACACTGCACGGATATTCCCAGATAAGATAGTATAATACATACTCCAAGTGTCGAAATGCACGCCATCCCGACACGATGGCGTGTATTTCGATACTCGGAGTAGGCTATGTATTATACTATCTTATCTGATTATCTGAGATTAATCAGTGGACCTTTCGGTTTTTTTACGGATATTCCCATTAGTTGATATTACCTATTACAATCTTGTTATAAAACATATCAATGTTAAGCCTACATTTTTTGCAAGATTTCTGACATGTCCAGGGGCGGATTTAGGGGGGGGGGCGGCCCGGCCCCGGCCCCCCTTTTGGGAGGTAAAAAAAAAGAAAAAAAAAGAAAAAAAGAGAGAAAAAGAAAAAAATGATAGCCCAGAATGCCTCAAATATTATGTTCGGGCGCCTAGGGGGCATGCCCCGGACCCCCTACGACAGTGTTGTCTCAATCGGCCCAACTTTCGGCCCCCCTTCCGGCCCCCCACTTTTGGACATTTCTGGATCCGCCCCTGATGTCGCTTTGAAAAACCTTGGTCAAGCCTCCACACATGCTAACTGGAGTAGGTGAAGTGGGCCTGCCTAAGGTAGTCTAAAAATCGAGAGGGAGAAGATTGCTAAAAAAAATCAGGAAAACCCCACCAAAATCGGGAGCTCTAGCTACAGTATAGGCTAAAAGAGTTATTATTATTATTATTATTATTAGCTGGACGCCTCCTAAATTTTTTAATATTTCATTTCGGAAAAGATTTCGATAGAAAAAAATTAAACACATATACAGTAGGCCTATATTAATTCGGACACATCCCGGGGTGGGTAGGATCGTTCAGCCCGCATACCCCATAAATAATATCAAATCTGATATCGAAGTCCTAGATAAAGCTTACAAGTACAACTCAGCTTCTGGAATTCATACATGACATTGTTACCAACATGCAAGATGGGTACCAATCAGATGTATGCCTATTAGATTTTTCAAAAGCCTTTGACAAGGTCGGCCATCTTAGACTTGTTGAAAAGCTTTATTGGTATGGAATCAATGGTCAAACTAACAATTGGATTAAAAACTTCCTCAGCGGCAGGACCCAATCAGTAGTGATTGACGGTGTTTCCTCCAGCAGCGTTCCGGTTACATCTGGTGTACCACAGAGCTCTATCTTAGGACCATGTCTCTTCCTCTTCTTCATCAATGACATAGCAGAAAACATCCTGTACACGTTTATTTGCTGATGATACCTTAATTTACATGACGGTAAGCAGCGAAGGAGACGCCAAACTGATGCAGAAAGATCTAGATACTTTATCATTGTGGGAGAAAAACTGGATGATGGAATTCCACCCAGAAAAATGCCAAGTTATTAGTATCACAAGGAAGAAAAATATCACATATTATCCATATACTATCCACGGTCATCAACTTTCTCATGTAGATCATGCCAAGTACCTAGGAATAACAATTACCAAAGATCTCAGATGCAACAAGCACAGAGACAGCACCACAGTCAAAGCAAACAATACACTAAATTTCCTCAGACGTAACATAAATATTAATAACCAAAAAGTAAAAGAACAAGCTTACAAGTCACGGAAGTGTTGTTTGGGATCCCCACAAGATGTTCTTAAAAGAAAAATAGTAAAGATTCAACGCCGTGCTGTTAGGTTCACCCTTAACAGATATGAACGTACAGCTAGTGTCAATGCCATGATCCACGAACTATCATGGAAAACTCTGGCTGAAAGGCGCCAATTTGCAAGATTAGCAATGTTCTATAAAATCCACAATAATCGTGTTGCAATTGATATGAGCAAATACTTAATCTCAAAAAATTATACAGCTCCATCTCGCACAGAAAACAGCCAGGCATAGTATTCCTCACTCAAGTCGGGACTATCACAAGATGTCATTCTTTCCTCGGACATCTAGTGAATGGAACATAATTGCAGAACCTACCGTCAAAGCACCAACTATTGAAGTTTTTAAGGGGCCCTTGGAAAAATTAATCTCACTCGCACCACCACATACCACCAAAGTGCTATAGCCTTCAAAATTGAAGTTTGCACTAATCTGGAAGAAGAAGAAGAAATAATAATAGTGGATACGTTCATTTAATTTTTGATGCCAAAAAGATGTGAGTGGGTGTCATTTAATGTGAATTATAAATGAAATAATAATAATACTCTGCATTTATAGAGATCAAAGCGTTAAAAGGTTTACTAATTATGAGCTGACAAATATTTTAAGAAAAGTCATAAAAGCCCCCCCCCCCAAAAAAAACAAACAAATAACAAAACAAAACAAAAAAAAAACAAAAAAGCAAAAAAACATAAAAAAAGAATCCAAACAACTAAGCCATGAAATAAACTATATAACCGAAGACAACCAAATGTAATACAAAAAATATAACAATGCAAATCAAACGGAAACATTACATCTAGCGTACTTCTCACACTGTGTAAAAAGCATAAGCTGTCTCAACACGACTATCTTAGCCTATACCTAGGCTTACAACATCAAAAGCTTCCGTACTGTGTTTTATGTATTTATACTCGATCTTAACTGAATGGTTTTATTGAATGAACTTTCGTTTAGATATGTATTGAGTATTGTTAATAAATTTTAAATTTTGCATTTTTCTATTTTTACTGCCAACGGGAAATTGCAATCAGCTGACCAATTCTTTGACTTTGTTATTGATCGATTAAACCTTTTCATTACTGTTGCTAATTCCACCTGGTCAATGTTCGCAAACTGGGGGCGTTCTCATAATATTTTAATCATGATCTACAGCCTCCGAATTTTGGAATTTTATGAAGAACTTAACAGAAAATCTATATCACTTTAACTATATTTTACCATGGAGATTGGACCATCAATAACTTAGACCAAAGTATAGGACGCCTTTAACACTAGTCCCTCCGATCAGGTGCAAACGGTCAATTTTCAATTGTGCTGTTCAGCTAATTTCGAAATTGATCTGTTACACGGTTATCTCTAATTCAACCATCAAACAATCAATTTATGTCGCAAACTGAAATATATATCATAAATAAAATTAGTCCTACATATATTAATTCGATGCTAATGTTATAGGGTGGTGTATAAATATATAATTATAATGCAGTCAGCTGTGCATAATGACGGTCCGTATCGAACCGTGTTGGGAGGCAGGCAACAGGGAGAGATAAATCGTGAATCGTTGCAAGTGGTGTCGTTAAATAAGTTAAAAACTTACAGTGAATATCTAGGAGGTTTCGTTTTGAATCCCATAAGGTGAAAAGATTGACTTAAAATTACAGAAACAGTAGTTATGGTATAATTTTATCATCTTTATTGTCTTTATTCATTCACTTGTATTCATCGCAGAATCCTAGTAAATGCCTGGAACCGAGAAGGCAAAAGCCCTGTTACACCCGCTAATGTCAAAAACAACAGGTAATGTAGTAACAACCGTTAATGTAGCACAATCCACAGCTTATGTATTAAAACTCCTCGCTAATGTAGAAACACCAACAGCATATGTAGTAAAAAGAAAATCAACCCCAGCTTACGTAGAACGCTCAACAGCTAATGTAGAAACAAAAATTGCCTCACAGCTAATGTAACTACTATCGCCAGATAACGTAGAATATTAAAATATTACAATAGCATTGGCTGAAAAACATGGAAGGAACTAAAATCAGGTTGCCTGCACATTTCCTAATGGCGCGTAAACCTGTGAAGGCACTTAAAAAATGCCACCTATGCCAATATTATCGGGTGCTCATCTCGGTAACCACTAATCAATAAACCTTAATAATCTCGCATTGTTCATAAGATCGACAATGGCGTAGGTTCGTCGCAGTCGGTCGGTAGGTCCCTATTACTTCAACATCTGTTTTTGCAATTTCAGTTAAGCCTGGCACTCACTGTGCCCGACCGTAGTCGGCCGATGCGATTATTTGGAGAACGATCCGGCTGCCACCGACAATCAGCAGGCGGAATGGTGTGGCGCTGTCTATCCAATGGCGTATCTAGAAGTATTGAAATGGGAGGGGGTGGCTGATGGGGGTGGCTGATGGTGGTGCGAAGGTGAAGTGGGGTTGGGGACTCGATCATCAATTGAGGGGCGCTAATTCGCAATATATGGTGATTTTAGGTGATTTTCAACTACTTGACCATGATTTTTTTAGGGGAGTGGCTGGGGGGCTCGAGTCATTGAGAGCGAGTAATTTTTTGGGGGGAATGTTCCCCCCGCGCCCTCTCCTAGATAGGCCACTGCGTCTATCGCTCACTAGAAGGCAGATTCGTCGTACGGCATTATACTTCTTGGTTTCAATTTAGCAGGCAGTTTATTAATAATGTCGATCGGTCGATCGGTCATTCCATCAGTCGGTTGGTCGGTCGATCTGTCTCATATATCTTTATATAATAAAGCGACGGCCAGAGAGAAATGCCTCCCCTTCAAAATAGCCTTTCGTCAGAGCAAAATATTAAATATATAGCCATATAAAATACATATATGATAACAATGGTGGTCGTTTAGTGGTTATGGCGTTCGCCTTGACATCAAGAGGTCACAGGTTCGATTCTCCTCGGAGATAACTTATCTGACAATCTATTTATTGAACAATATTCATTACGGACTATACTGTGCGATGGCAAACAACAAACAGGCATCAAACAGAAGTAAAACTATGTTACGTGATTTTTAGTCGAAATGCAGACTTCATAATAATTTGAAGATGCGATAGTTCAAAGCTGGTAACCTCCATTATATGTTCCTTTATATAAGATTTTATACTATATTCTACATTAGCTGGCGATAGTAGTTACATTAGCTGTGAGGCAATTTTCGTTACTACATATAGCTGTTGAGCGTTCTACATTAGCTGGGATTGATTTTCGTTTTACTACATAAGCTGTTGGTGTTTCTACATTACCGGGGAGTTTTACTACACAAGCTTTGGAGTGTGCTACTACATTAACGGTTGTTACGACATAAGCTGTTGTTTTCTACATTAGCGGTTATAACAAGCCCGTGTACCACTGAAACTAAATTTAAACTACAGTATATTATTAAGAAGTAATCACAAACAACGAAACAAAAACATGCAGGAAAAAAACCCAACAAGCCAAACATGAACCCAGAGAAACGGAGAGGTAGATCGTAGAGTCGATCGGAGAATAATATTTTGCATTCATTTCAAATTTAAGTTTAGTTTTAAATTGATTGAGTTGAGCACTGGACTAATATATTTAGGAAATGAAAGCCAATATTTAGGCCCATAATAAAAGAGCTTTTTGTCTTTTAGTAAGTCAGGATCGGGAAATGTGAAATGAAAAGGCACGGCGGGTGGAATAAGAATGAATATTTGAATTAGGAATTTCATACAATCTCCATCCCCCACAATATAAGTTAAACATGAAAATCCTAACATTAAAATCAAATAAATATGGGTGAGCCGCACTAGTCTGATAAAATAGAAAATAAAACTCTGGAAATTTAGTACTTTGAAGACTAGTTTTATTGACAATACACTAGCTAGTTAACATAAACTTGGTGGATAGACTTAGCAAGCTAATTTATTCAAGCACTTAATTGAGAAAAAGGGTTAAAGCATGGCCCTATTAATAGGTCCATGGTTAAAGCATATGCAACAAACAGTATGAAATGTCAATGAGAGGATAGGTCAGGGGTCAAATGTAATATCAAAGTGAATGTAGAGACTAATTTAAAGTATTAAACGATTGAATATAGAATTAAAATTCAAAGTATATTATGCTTTAGACAATTGTCTTGAATATATTAGCTTGCTAGGTCTATCCACCAAATTATTATTAACCACCAAACAATTATTAACTTCACATTCTACGGAATTTATATTCCTCGAAACATTGTTCCTATTATGTATTCTAAAAAACAACATGGTACTCGGTTTTAGTAGCTTAATTTTTCAATTATTGGTTAGTCGATAACCAAATACAAATACAAAATTCTTTCTTTCGTCTAAAACAAATTCAAATACAAGATAAACAGACAAGAATAAAAGCAAGACAAAAAAGGAACCTTCATAAAGCCCGACGGGGCTTGTTACAACATAGAGAGGGGCCAAAATGAGTACAATGTAAGCCAAATTTAAAGTAAAAATACAAATAATAACAAGAAACAATCACACCCATTTAAACTAACCAACAACAAGTTCTGAACTAAAAAGATAAAAAATAAATAAATAAGAAAAAAAAAGTCAGAGTAAAAACTTCGAAACAAGAAAAGTACTGGGGCCGGATTTATCAAACTAGAAATCAGCTTAAATTCATCCACTTTTTTGCCTAAGTCAAATTTATCAATATTGCTTTAACTTCAAAATTTCTTAAAATTAAAATGTCGATTGTACGTATGAAGCAGCTTAGACGATTTTTAAGCTAGGATTTTGCTAAGATGGTTTGATAGCTCCGCTTAAGTTATTTGCTTAGGGAATCTAAACTTTTTTGACTTAAGATATTTGCTAAGCTGAGATTGATAAATTCCGGGCCTGGTCCTTAGCAAAGACAAGCATTGTAACTGTCAATACATACTGAGGGATATTTCATTTTAAATAGCTTAATAGATTTAGCATCTTTCACAGACGATTCAATACTACTCCATAATATAGGACCAGTGCAAGAGACATGGAGACTAGTACTATGGCAATGTCCATCAGTTAGGTTAATAAGCATAGATGTTTTGTTATTCAGTTTGTTTACGGCATTGTACATAAATATAGCGGTTTGATATTTATGAATATCTGCAAGTTAAAGCACACCATACCTATGTATGTTAAAAGTGGTAAAGTATAAGCATCAAAAGCTGACCAAGAGATAGCTCTAGCTATCTTTTGAAGGCAAATAAGTTTTGACAATCTAGTAATATAATTATTGCACCAAACAATATTACAATAATACAATATGTGTTCTATCTATTGGTTTGAGATCTATAAATGGTAAGAAGAGCTGAAGATGGTAAGTAATGTCTAATTTTATATACCGGTAGTAATCCTACGTATCTAGATACTTTCTTGCTAACCTCATTAATGTGTTTATTAAAAGTAAAAAGAGTCATCAATTAAAAATCCAAGGTATTTTGTGTGTTAATTAATAAACAAATTGATAACCCATTGCAAGTCCTGCTTTGTTGAATGCGAAAATTGATGAAGTTGGTTTTCTTCACATTAAGTGAAAGTTTATTGCATTAAAGGTATAAGCTTAACTAATATAATTCAGTATTAGGTGTTTCCTGCAGAGTATAAACACATTTATAGGAATAAAACAAATCAGTATTATCAACGAATAGTATCATAGATAACGTATTAGAGAAGTTTACAATGTCATTAATATAGATTAAGAAAAGAAGAGGGCCTAAAATAAACCCTTGTGGAACACCGCAAATATTTCATGTCGTTTTCATGTCGTCTTAAACCATTAATTACGGTATACTGCTCTTTTCCATTGATATAGTTTTTAAACCAGTCTAACGCTGTTCCCCGGACACCATGATGATCAAGTTTATTTAAAAGAATACTATGATCCACAGTGTCGAACGCCTTGCGAAGATCAATGAAGATACCAATGGGTATTTCATCATTTTCAATGGCAATATGTATTTTCCTACTGAGATCGAGTACAGCCATCTAAGTTGAACTTTTCTTATGAAAAAAATATTGGCAGTCATGGATAATAAAGTCTGTTAAAAACTATTCGTTCAGGAATCTTAGAGATTGGAGGCAATATAGATATAGGCTTATAATTGTTTAAAGCATTTTTGTCTCCTGATTTCTATATTGGAAAAAGTCTTGCAATTTTAACTATAATAATAGTTAAAAAACTAAAATAATAGTTAAATAACCCACTATACATGTTGGCTTAGTGGAAGATCCAAACCACTTTTTTACTGTTTGTCCAAAGTATGATGCTCAGCAAAATAGGATAAGTAAGTACAAATCCTTTTTCTGATTAATCCTGTTTTTCACTTAGCACCAGTAAGTAATAAGGAAGGAAGTTAGTGGTCCTTTGTCTTGTAAAGGGAGAACTGTATAATCTCTTGTTATTTAAAAAAAAAAAGCTCATCTAAAGTATCAAATAAATTATTAGCTTCCAACGAAAAACAGCCCGAAAAATTAGTTTTCATTGATTTACAGTACATTCAACTTTAAAACAAATCATTAAATTGACTGGTAATCAATTTAAGGATCGCAGATGAATACGAGGAAAGATATTATTCACGTGTCCTGAAATTGACGGAATTTTTCTTTTACTCATTTAAATTTTTAATATTAAGTTAATAAGTTACTTAAATATACAAATTAACCAATTTAAATGTGAAATTAGAATTTTCATTTTTTTTTACCTCATGACTGATACTGAAACTGAATTTTTAGGTGTTAGTGATAGAGGAAAAACAGATATTTCAAGTTGAAAACAAAAGTATCGTCATTATTTATAGATTAACTTTTTTTATTCCCCAAAATATACGTCGTAGGCCTATTCCATACTGTTCTCTAATCCTTCGTTACTGCACACTCTGGATAAAAACCATTGCAACTTAATAAACTGTTTCTCCTTTAGAGGAAAACCACCCATATCGGGTGCACCTCCGTGAAACCACTCCGATCCCGTATTTTCTTCCATTGGTTAACCAAATTATAAAAATGCATGATATAAATCGTCTTCAGCAATGTGCATTATTTTTCCATGGATTAATTGTCTTCACACTCCACCCCGCGACGATTCCAATTTTTACTTAATTTTAATCGCAATTACCATAGTCAAAATACCCGTTTCTACTTTCCAGTTTTGTCAAGAAAAAGTTAAGAAAAACATTGACTTGGCCAACTTTCCACCGTCACGTAGATGCTTGTGCCCGCATATGAAACGCACAAACTATCAGGTCAAGATCTGGAAACTCGCACTAACACCGATACTCCCGAAACCTGAAGACAATAACGGATGGTGCATTGGTGACAGTGGTTTGCTGGAGCCTTTGTGGTGTGAAGGAGATATTCTTCCAACAGAAGTGATCGATGCCATTGCCGAAAACGGCAGTAACGAATCAGATAACGATAGTGATAGTGAACAGGACGATTAATTACATAGAAAATGACAACTACTATAGTAATGATTTTTGTTTGTATTTATAAAAATAATTAACAATTAAATATGTTGACATCGGGAGCATGACTCAGATAACGATAGTAATAGTAAACAGACGATTATCTAGAATTTGACATAGTTAACTTCGTAAGTTATGAGGGTGATAATGAGAGCAGGCCTAAAAAATATTATAACAATTTTAAAAACTTTAAAAGAAAATACATTTCTTTTTAAAACGAAGGTTAACGGCAGCAGCGTCGTATCATATAATTTGCCTTGTGACGTCATTTCTCGATGTAAACAATTCACGACGGTAGGTAGGCAAAATCTGCCTTTAAAAACTTGATTTTCTCCGTAAATCCCAACTTTCATGCGACGCAACATCGATATATGATGTTTACATAATATATAGAACCTATGGTGAGAATTTCGTTGACTACTAAGTGCAACGGTTAAGGTGATATTTTACTGAACTAATAGAGCATGGATTGAATAAAGTAGTGGAGCAATAAATAAACACGCAAAAAGACAATGGATATGAGCTTGGAAACAGAGTAGACTACTAGATGGATTGAAATAGATGAGTTTTTAAATTTAGTTTAAATTAATCAATGGAGAGTGAGTTTTGACTGACAATGGTAAGTTGTTCCACAGAAATGAGGCAGGAAAATCAAGGGTTTGTTGGCTATATGATTTTAATTTGAAGGTGGGGACAGTGAGAAGACTCTTATTTGATGAGTGGAGACAGCGGTTAAGGACAAAATTATTAAGAATTTCTAGAGAAATAAGAGGGGTCGTTGGAATCGAAGAGCCTTAAAATACTTAATATATGTATTCGTTACACAGTCCAAATAAAAAACGAATTAATCATTTTAACGATGTGATGAAAGTGTGGCACCAGAAATTTGCATTGTGCTTTTTTACACCATGGGAATGGCAATTAAAATTACGTGTATTTGGTCCGGCGACCTCGTCGTGGCCTCGGACGACTGTACAATGGAAGAGACATCACTATGTAATTATTATATGGGCGGGGTTTCATACTAAAACGACGATGGTATCTAAGTAGATGTGATACTGACAAACATGAATATGTTAAAAATTTAAAACTATTTAACAGGAAACTTAGGCAGGCTAAGGCCATCTACCTTACTGTCAGAATCGAAGAATGCACTAATAACAAAAAGAAAGTGTTAATGTTGTATAAAAACTTCTAAAAGGTAAACATGTTGTTTCTTTCTCTCTCTATAGTGATATGTCTCAGCTGACTGAACTTTTTTTCAATTTTTGTTTGTGAAAAGATTACAATGATACATAACCAACTCACTAAAGCACCTTGTACTCTACCCTCTTTGGTAACCACAGATCCGCCCTTGAAGTGCACTCATTCTTTCTCCTCCTTCAATGCTGTTTATTGCACTTTTGTTGAGAAATGCATCTAATCATTATCTTCTGCATCTTGTTCATTAGATTTAAATCGTGCTGTTCGTCCATTATCAAGCCTCTTACTCTCTTAGTGAATAATTCCCTCATGTCTTGAACTGTTCCATCGATATTCAAAACCGCTATTGTGAAACCCATTTTGAAGAAACTTTCTCTCGACTCCGGCTTGCTCCAAAATTTTAGACCTATTTCAAACCTTCCTTTTGCTCCTGCCAAGCTTATTGAAAAAATCGTATTTAATCAATTATCATTATATCTTTTCCAATTTCCTGCTCTTTCCGTATCAATCAGCTTATAGAGTAGGTCATAGTACTGAAAGTGAACTTACCAAGGTACATAATGACGTTGTTTGTTCTCTTGATCGTAAATGTGCTGTGGTCCTCGTGATGTTAGATCTATCGTCTGCATTTGACACTATCGATCATAACATTCTTCTACATCGTCTTTCTTTACATTATGGAGTGTCAGGCTGTGCCCTTAATTGGTTTCGTTTTTATCTACATGGTCGTACCCAGTGCGTGGAAATAAATAATATTAAATTTCTCCAAAGAAACTTAACTGTGGAATTATCAAGAAAAATAACCTACATTACCATTTGTACGCTGACGAAATACAATTTTACATTTACTTTTATCCCTCTGAACCTCACTTAACGCAACGACTGGAACATGTTTGAAATTTCATCCTGGTTATCTGCTTAATATGCTCATGCTTAACAATACTAAAACTGAATTCATTATATTCTGCACTAAGCACATTCGCTCTAAAATTAATTTCCCTTCTTTATATTTCAATCCTTACACAATTTATCCTTCAACCAATATTGCTAACATCAAAAATATCTCTCTAAGCACACTACTGTCACTTCTCATCTTGATTATTGTAACTCTCTTCTCTCTGTACTACATAAAGCACTAGCTAAACAACGTCTTTAGAACACTGCCGCACGTATTCTAACACTTACCAATAGACGATCGTACATATCTCCCATTATCTATAATTTGCACTGGCTTCCAATTAATTCACGAATAAAGTATGAAATTGTGTTACTAACTTTTAAAGCACTGCGACTTCAACAGCCCACTTACCTACTCGAACCCCTTCCTAAATAAGCCTATTTCTCCTTATCCTCCCTTCGTTCTTCTGACCTTAATTTGCTCATTGTTCACAGTAAACACCAAATCCTACGGCCACACTTTGAAACTCGCTCCCAAAACATATTTCTGACTCAACTTCAGTTGATATTTTTAAGACCAAACTCAAAACCCACCTTTTTAACATATGAACATGCACAGCTTTGATTGTTACTTCGGTTTAGTGATATTGGCGCTTTATAATTAATTTTGTCGAGGCTTTAAAGAAAAGCTATGATGGTGGATAATAATAAGTCTGTTACCTAACCTACAAACAACCAATCGCTCCAATTGGCTCGGCGGTTGGTTAAAAAAAATAAATTACAGCCTTGGATCACTCAAGATATATTAAATTCCGTTAGGCATAAACACAAGCCCTTTTCTGGATTCTTAAATAATCCATCGGCTAAAAATTTTGATTTCGAAATACTCTAACTTCTGTTATTCGACTAATACTTAATCTGACTATTTAAGCAAAATAAATTTTAGCAACGTAAAAGTGTTATTAAAAAACATGGAATACTATCAACTCATTACAGTACTCAATAAGCAATAAGTCTAATAATCTAAAATCTCCAAATAGACTACGAATACTGTAATTATAGTAATACAGTAGTAATAATAATAATAATAATAATAATAATAATAATAATAATTTATTACTGTAATGGTGTAATGTGAAATGAATCAACTGTGATTGCTAAACACTATGTGAGTTAACCCCACGAAATTAAAAAAAAGTTTATGCCAGTCTAACTAAATTTTGGAAAAACAGTAATTGACAGTGTCCTTAAACAAAAATAAAACGGTAACAAAAAGAGAATAAAATAAAGGTGGTTAAAATTCCCACAAGAGAGAAAGAGAGAGAGGGAGAGAGAGAGAGAGAGAGAGAGAGAGAGAGAGAGAGGGAGAGGGAGAGAGAAAATTATCATCCATTTTTTATTCCTTTAGTTTTTGTTAAGCTTTCTTAACTGAATATTTATGATCATAAGTTTGCTTTTCTTTAGCAAAATAATATCCTTTTTGAACATCAATTTGATTTTAGAATAGGGTATGTCATGTCTTTGACCATATTAGATTTTACAAACCATGTTACAGATGATTTTCAAAATGATAGTTATGCAATGGGTGTTTTGATTGATCTGCCAGAAGTGTTTGACTCGATTGATTATGATATACTCCTATCAAAGTTATACAATTATGGTATTCGTAACATTAATCATAACTTCTTTAAAAGTTATATAACGAACCGTTCACAATGTACTAAATACATGTATGCATCTTCTGAATTTATGCAAATCTCATGGAGTTCCACACAAGAATCACTTCTTGGTTCTCTCTTTTTATACTATCTAACAATCTTCTCAATTCTTCTAAAGGCTTCTTTTTTTCTTTTTATACCACAATTCTGTATTCTAGTAATAGCATTGATTCTCTTTTTGAAGTTGTCAATGCTGAACTGAAATTTGTGATTGATTATTTTTTGTGTCAACAATCTTTAAGTAAATGTATTTGTCCACTTTGTTTTTCATGATCGTAATAAACCATTTTAAAATTCTAATAAGATAGTTAAATTAAATTGAATTCATGTTGATTCACATTTGAATTTTAAACATCATATTTAATGTATATATATATATATAGCATATTAAAAAATGATGATTCCACGTTTGCTTCGATAAATAAAAAATATAGAAAGACAGCAATATAAAACAGCTATGAGTTGTAGACATATTAGAAGCAATATAATTTATTAATTCACAAATATTTCAAACACTCTACTTAACTTTCTACTTAATATGGAATAAACAAAGTAGATAAAAGCTAAATAAAGGCCTAGAAACCAAGAAAAAAATTACGTATATATAAATGAATAGTCTGATAAGTAATCTAAGTCTTTATTTAAACCGTTAATATAAGAATTGATTCTAAGAATCCAATTCAATTCTTCTTTACGTGTATGTGAGAGGGATAAAAAGTTATTAGCGACCAAAATAAATCTTATGTCATTAATGCTATG
>NW_022699480.1:748503-754396 GCF_011630105.1 Anneissia japonica | reverse complement strand
TCTTATATTAACGGTTTAAATAAAGACTTAGATTACTTATCAGACTATTCAATTATATATACTTAATTATGTTCTTGGTTCCGAGGCCTTTAACCAGCTTTTACTTTGTTTATTCCATATTAAGTAGAACGTTTAGGATGCGCATCTTATTACGCGCCTTTGTTCTTTACCGCTGATTCGATGTTCTGTTTTAGTTTCGTGTGTGAATATTGCTTTACTTTGTATTTTTTGTCAGTTGTCCTCACACTGAGGAAGAACACAGGAGTGTTTGAAATATTTGTGAATTAATAAATTATATTGCTTCTAATATGTCTACAACTCATAGCTGTTTTACATTGCTGTCTTTCTATATTTTATATATATATATATATATATACTTTCAGTAATTATATATATATGTATATATACAAACTTTTCAGTAATTATTGTTTTAAACATTTATTGTATTTGTTAATTTTGTCGTTTCATATCTATTTATTTATTTTGCATATTTATTATAATGATTATTTTCAAAGTCATGTGTTTCAACTTTATGAAGAGTACGGTTGTTTTTTCATAAACATTTTGAATTTATTATGAGAAAGAAGCATATTAATTTTATTTTTGACTTGACTTGACTAGGGAAGACCATTCAAATGGAAATGTCCCAGACCAGATAAACAAAAAAAATGATCAACTGATCTTAATGAAACTTTCTGAAAAGTTTACCCTAGTTATAAGGAAAAAAATTATACAATTTTGGTGACGATACAGATTTTGATGTGAATTTGAGGATCTAATGTTCCAGACCCAAATATCTCAAAAAACTTGAATGGATCTAAGTGAAACATTTTAAAATAGTTTGGTATGGTTCAATGAAGAAATTATTAAATTTTGGAGGGTGTGGACCATTCAAAGAGAAACGTGCTAGACCAGATATCCCAAAAATTGATCACCTGCTGTCCTCGGCCCGTGGTGGCCACTTAATGCAGAACATTGCTGGTCCCCTGGTCCCAGTCATGAGCTTACTTCGCTTACCTAGTCCACATCACTCAAATTATATTGTCACGACCACATCACCATCATCATTATCACCAACAACAATACCATCACCATTATCATCTTCATCATCATCATAGGCCTAATGTTCATCAACGCCATTTGCCATGTACTGTAAAATCCTAAAATTTGGAGACATAAAAAGTCATCTACAGACCCTCGGAATGTTGCTGTTGTAGTAGCAGTCTTCACATAGCCGTCATTGACGGAATCCGTTAACAAAATCACTGCTGGTGTTTACTCTGGGATCAAAGATTTACCATTATGCTACACCAATGCATTTCATTTATTCTATTTTGTATTTTAATGCCAGAAAGTGTAAACTGATTAAGTAGGCCTACTTGCGAATTACTCGACATACAGCTGCCCCTTCTTTTAAGTGCTTGCAAAGTGGTTTGACCTTCAACTCCCCCTTCTTTTTCACTCTCCCTTTTCCTTTATTGTCAAGCTAACACCAACATTTTTGCTGTGTTTACCTTTATCTTAATGGTTTCTTTCGATGAAGTGTGCCACAATGACGTGGATTCGTGCACGCGATATCCGAAATAAAGAATAAAATGGATTTATTTTGTTAATTTCATAGTTAGCGTAAAATGAACAGCTGTTTGCATTAAATGGAAATAATAATTACATCCTAGAAACAAAAATTCAATTAGATATTCAATTAAGTGAAGTGGGGCTAAGCAGATAATTGTATTGTATGCTCATTTGTGGAGAAGATTGCATTGATAGCCAGAAATGTGACGCGAATTAGCAGGAAACAGAGCGGCGCCACCATTCAAATGCAACTGCTCCATGTTGTGTGTGTTGTATGTACAAAAGAACATGAGAACATGAAAGAGCACGTGCTCATAAACCTTACTGTACACTGTATAACTATGACATATTTTATAGCTTTTTGGAAAAACTAAAAATAATAATGCCAAATTAATATATTAAACAACAAAGGGCTATAATTCATTTAATTATTAAATGAAGAATTATGTATTGAATGTTTTAATTATTATGTATGTTTTATATTTTAATTTTAATTATATATCTTTATATATTAACATTATTATTAATTAATATAATATTATTATGTATAGACAATTAAATGAAACTAACTAATATTAATTAATATAATATTATTATATATAGACAATTAAATGAAACTAACTAAATAGTGATAATATACAATAGGCCTAGTATGAGTGAAAATTCTTGATTTGAATTGATTAAACCTATTTAAAAATTCGAGCACCTTGAATACTATGGCCGACTTATGTTACTTGTTGTATAAAGCCACTGGAATGTTAATTTTCACACACTTGACTGTTTCTATCATCTACTTATTTGTTTATATTTATATATGTGTTACGCATGTGTTACGCATACTATTAGCGGCTTGGCGTGGAAGCGGTTTGGCGCAGCGGGAATGGTTTGGTTTCAATCCTTCGCTGTGCATTTCGCTTGTGTCCTTGAGCATGGCACTTTATCTACATTGCTTCTCTCCACCTAGGAGTATAATGTAAATGGATACCTGGTGGGGTCGCCTGCTCCTGCGCTGATTACAGCAACAACATTTAAGCATATAGACAGATGACCAGGGTCAAAAGCGCTTCGTATCTGAAAAGAAAGACGCTATATAAATAACTGATTATTGTTATTATTATTATTATTATTATTATTATTATTACTATTACATAATTAATAGATCAAAATTCACTGAACATATATAATTATAAGCAAATAGGCAAATGAAAAAGTGCTCAACGCCACGGGACGATTATTCGAATAAATGCGGAATTTTTAATTGAATCAATTAAGCTATTAATTACCGTATATTTAAAATAACACTAACCTTAAGTTTACTAAGAAGTGTTTGCTACGTCACAGGCGCACTTTCTATTAAATGGAAATGTTTTCGACTAAGTTGATCGCGTCATAATGGAAACGTTTGTTCTACTGGGGGCGTTTATTCGAGGGCGTGATTATTTAAAAACGGGACGTTTATTTGAATAAATACCTGTACGGTATTTGTATACAAGCCTTCAACGTCAAAATAAACCATAAATTATTAATATTAGCTGTGTTTTTGACAAATAAACGTTGCTTTGAGTTCCTTTCCAACTGTAAATTTTATATGGGTCTGCAGCCATGAATAACTTAATACCTAGAGCTGCTTTTAAATGTCAGAATAAAAGATAAATTACTCCAGACCTTAGAAAAAGCTGTAGAAAAAACACATTGTACAAAAAATATAAGTGTTCTAGAAAATCAGATGACTTGTTAATGTTTAAGGAGTTTAGCAATAAATTAAAAGCAGTCACTCGACTAAGCATTATGTGGAAGGCCTTGCCAGAGATAAGTCTTTGCGTTCTTTCTAGACTTATGTTCGCTCAATGAAGGGTTCTTCATCTCCATCTTCATTTTTTTTTTATCGGGGTTCGTTTGTTTCTTCTCCCAATAACGTTGCAAATGTATTTGCTCAACATTTTACCTAAGTTTTTGGTCAAAACGAACGAGACAATATTGATTTGCTTCCTGATGTTGCTCCGCAACATAATAAAGATATTTAGTATCGGGTCTCTGAATGCAAACTCTGCTGTAAGTCCCGATTGTATCTGTCCGAGAGTTCTCAAGCAGGGTCATAGTGTTATCTCCTTTGGGCTTCGTAATATTTTTACACGTGTCTTGAGGGAAGGTATCATCCATCGTCTACAATGTTTGTAGTTACCGTCCAGTATCCTTGTCCTCTGTCGTCAGTAAAGTTTTTGAAAGAGTCTTGCTTGAGACCCTTTTAAATTACCTTGATGACCATGCAATTATCCCAATCACTTGGTATGGATTTCGGAAGGAATACAATAATGAATTGCCTTTAACAAATCTTTATAATCATTGGACTTCTCAATTTGATAGGCATTCTTGTAAATTTATTGATGTAGCCCTCTTAGATTTTACGTCTGCCTTGGACAAGGTCATTCATAATAGATTCCTTTAACTAAATTACACAATGTTGGCATACGTGGGATTTCCCTTAAATGTGTAAATTCCTTTCTTAGTAATAATAATATTAATAATAATAGATGGATTTATATAGTGCAAATAAACGAGGTCTCTATGCGCTCGTCAATATTTTAGTCAAGAAAACAGAGAAAAAAAGCCAGAAAAAAAAAGCCAAAACAAAAAACACCAAACTAGCACCCAAATCAAAGTATGGAATTACACCATCACCGCCAACCGGAGATCTGTGTTTATGTACTCCGGTTAGCATCGGTTAAGTTTTGATCTTTTCTGGGATCAGGTGCATCCTAACCAGGACCAAACAACACTAGCCAGCGAGGTGAAACAGAGAATTTGAAAAAAGTAGTTATAAAGAGGCAAAAAGAAAAGTTTTGAGTCGCTTCTTAAAGATGTCAATTGACGCAGATTTACGGACTTTAACGGGTAGAGCATTCCACATTTTTGGAGCCGCAACACAAACTGATCTCCCACAATATGTTTTTGAACGGCGCCCAGGAACAAAGAAAGTTGATGAACTTGTAGTTGATCTGAGTGCTCGGGAACAAGTGGATGAGCGCAGTCTGAGAAGATCTTGCATGTACGTAGGTCATAGGTTATGGAGCGATTTGTACACAAGAAGAAGAATTTTGAAGTTGATGCGCTGTCGAACTGTAAGCCAATGTAGGTCTTTAAGTATTGGCGTGATGTTCTGTGACTTTGAGGTGAGCTTAATTAGACGTGTGGCCGAGTTAAGAGGTAGTTGTGATCTTTTTCATAAGAGTGTCTGGAAGTCCAAATAGGATACCGTTGCAATTAGTCAAGTCTTATAAGTTATAAGAGCATGAACAAGTTTTTTAGTTGCGTCTTCGTTCAGGAAGCGTCTGATTTGCCTAATATTACGGATGTGATAACATGTTGCTTTAGAGACATCGTGTTGTCAAAAGTAACACCAACATTACGAACTTTCAGTGATGGAGTGACCGTTGTATTACCAACGCGGAGACACTGCAGATTGGGTGAGTTGGAACGATGCCTAGGGTGTATGACAAGAGTTTCAGTCTTTCTATGATTAAAACAAAGCATATTTACATAATAATAGAACATTTAAGGTGGTTTTTGGGGGTGCCGAGTCGGTTTTGAGGCTCCTAGTGATGTTCCACAAGAAAGTGTCATCGGCCCTGTTTTATTTTTGGTAGGCCCTATATGCCTCTGACTTTAACCATCTTCTTAATGTCGAGCTGACCAATTTGCCGATAAAACCTCCCTGTCACTCACTATCAATGGTTTCTCCGATATGACATTATTTCAGTCCGACCTTAACACTTTTTTCTGATTAATGCTTGGTAAATGCACTCAATGTATCTAAATGTAAGATCATGCGCCTTTCTAGGGGCTCTCGAGCAGATATTCCATTGCCAAATTATTTAATTTATAAATCCCAAATTGAACTTGTTCATGAAGCTAAATTACTCGGGGTTCATATCTCATCTGAGCAATTCTATCTGCATTTCAAATTATGGCTGAAAAGTCGTTCTAATTCTACTGTAATTGATTATATGGCAATACAAATAAAATTTAAAAAAATTTATATCATGGTTGTATGAAAACTTGCCAAAAACCCCTATTAAGGGGACAATTTTACGTTTTTGGTTAGTGTCCCGTGAATAGGGTACCCCTATGAAGGAGACACTTTTGTTTTATTCCCGAAGGTGTCTCCTGAATAGGGGTTCTACTGTACATCGGAAGGAGTTCATTTACAGCTACTGTCATATACTGTCATAGCTACTGTTGTAACAGTACTTGATAATCACATTTACAACACGTTGGAATTGCGCCCTCTGCTCTGTTTAGTTCATTCTATATTCCATAT